>NW_026988696.1:0-249205 GCF_030222135.1 Aotus nancymaae
ACTGCAGTAAGCACAGGGAAATATCTGCTTCTAAATCCAAAACGCAGCTATCTAACAGAACGGTTGTCAATGTGTGCACTCAACTTCCAGAGTTAAACCCGTGTGTGGATTCAGCAGTCTGCAAACACTTTCTTTGCAGAGTCCCAAAACAGGGGTTTTCAGGCCCATTACCGGCATATGGAAGAAACAACAGTAAGCACAGGGAAAATATCTGCTTCTAAATCCAAAACGCAGTTATCTAACAGAACGGTGGTCAATGTGTGCACTCAACTTCCAGAGTTAAACCCGTGTGTGGATTCAGCAGTCTGCAAACACTTTCTGTGCAGAGTCCCAAAACAGGCGTTTTCAGCCCATTACCGGCATATGGAAGAAACAGCAGTAAGCACAGGGAAATATCTGCTTCTAAATCCAAAACGCAGCTATCTAACAGAACGGTTGTCAATGTGTGCACTGAACTTCCAGAGTTAAACCCGTGTGTGGATTCAGCAGTCTGCAAACACTTTCTCTGCAGAGTCCCAAAACAGGCGTTTTCAGCCCATTACCGGCATATGGAAGAAACAGCAGTAAGCACAGGGAAATATCTACTTCTAAATCCAAAACGCAGCTATCTAACAGAACGGTTGTCAATGTGGGCACTCAACTTCCAGAGTTAAACCCATGTGTGGATTCAGCAGTCTGCAAACACTTTCTCTGCAGAGTCCCAAAACAGGCGTTTTCAGCCCATTACCGGCATATGGAAGAAACAGCAGTAAGCACAGGGAAATATCTACTTCTAAATCCAAAACGCAGCTATCTAACAGAACGGTTGTCAATGTGGGCACTCAACTTCCAGAGTTAAACCCATGTGTGGATTCAGCAGTCTGCAAACACTTTCTGTGCAGAGTCCCAAAACAGGCGTTTTCAGCCCATTACCGGCATATGGAAGAAACAGCAGTAAGCACAGGGAAATATCTACTTCTAAATCCAAAACGCAGCTATCTAACAGAACGGTTGTCAATGTGGGCACTCAACTTCCAGAGTTAAACCCCATGTGTGGATTCAGCAGTCTGCAAACACTTTCTCTGCAGAGTCCCAAAACAGGCGTTTTCAGCCCATTACCGGCATATGGAAGAAACAGCAGTAAGCACAGGGAAATATCTGCTTCTAAATCCAAAACGCAGCTATCTAACAGAACGGTTGTCAATGTGTGCACTCAACTTCCAGAGTTAAACCGTGTGTGGATTCAGCAGTCTGCAAACACTTTCTTTGCAGAGTCCCAAAACAGGCGTTTTCAGCCCATTACCGGCATATGGAAGAAACAGCAGTCAGCACAGGGAAATATCTGCTTCTAAATCCAAAACGCAGTTATCTAACAGAACGGTGGTCAATGTGTGCACTCAACTTCCAGAGTTTAAACCCGTGTGTGGATTCAGCCGTCTGCAAACACTTTCTGTGCAGAGTCCCAAAACAGGCGTTTTCAGCCCATTACCGACATATGGAAGAAAACAGCAGTAAGCACAGGGAAATATCTGCTTCTAAATCCAAAACGCAGCTATCTAACACAACGGTTGTCAATGTGTGCACTCAAACTTCCAGAGTTAAACCCGTGTGTGGATTCAGCAGTCTGCAAACACTTTCTCTGCAGAGTCCCAAAACAGGCGTTTTCAGCCCATTACCGGCATATGGAAGAAACAGCAGTAAGCACAGGGAAATATCTGCTTCTAAATCCAAAACGCAGCTATCTAACACAACGGTTGTCAATGTGTGCACTCAACTTCCAGAGTTAAACCCGTGTGTGGATTCAGCAGTCTGCAAACTCTTTCTCTGCAGAGTCCCAAAACAGGCATTTTCAGCCCATTACCGGCATATGGAAGAAAGAGCAGTAAGCACAGGGAAATATCTGCTTCTAAATCCAAAACGCAGCTATCTAACAGAACGGTTGTCAATGTGTGCACTCAACTTCTAGAGTTAAACCCGTGTGTGGATTCAGCAGTCTGCAAACACTTTCTGTGCAGAGTCCCAAAACAGGCGTTTTCAGCCCATTACCGGCATATGGAAGAAACAGCAGTAAGCACAGGGAAATATCTGCTTCTAAATCCAAAACGCAGCTATCTAACAGAACGGTTGTCAATGTGTGCACTCAACTTCCAGAGTTAAACCCGTGTGTGGATTCAGCAGTCTGCAAACACTTTCTCTGCAGAGTCCCTAAACAGACGTTTTCAGCCCATTACCGGCATATGGAAGAAACAGCAGTAAGCACAGGGAAATATCTGCTTCTAAATCCAAAACGCAGCTATCTAACAGAACGGTTTGTCAATGTGTGCACTCAACTTCCAGAGTTAAACCCGTGTGTGGATTCAGCAGTCTGCAAACACTTTCTCTGCAGAGTCCCAAAACAGGCGTTTTCAGGCCCATTACCGGCATATGGAATAAACAGCAGTAAGCACAGGGAAATATCTGCTTCTAAATCCAAAACGCAGCTATCTAACAGAACGGTTGTCAATGTGTGCACTCAACTTCCAGAGTTAAACCCGTGTGTGGATTCAGCAGTCTGCAAACACTTTCTCTGCAGAGTCCCAAAACAGGCGTTTTCAGACCATTACCGGCATATGGAAGAAACAGCAGTAAGCACAGGGAAATATCTGCTTCTAAATCCAAAAACGCAGCTATCTAACAGGACGGTTGTCAATGTGTGCACTGAACTTCCAGAGTTAAACCCGTGTGTGGATTCAGCAGTCTGCAAACTCTTTCTCTGCAGAGTCCCAAAACAGGCGTTTTCAGCCATTACCGGCATATGCAAGAAAAAGCAGTAAGCACAGGGAATATCTCCTTCTAAATCCAAAACGCAGCTACCTAACAGAACGGTTGTCAATGTGTGCACTCAACTTCCAGAGTTAAACCCGTGTGTGGATTCAGCAGTCTGCAAACACTTTCTCTGCAGAGTCCCAAAACAGGTGTTTTCAGCCCATTACCGGCATATGGAAGAAACAGCAGTAAGCACAGGGAAATATCTGCTTCTAAATCCAAAACGCAGCAATCTAACAGAACGGTTGTCAATGTGTGCACTCAACTTCCAGAGTTAAACCCGTGTGTGGATTCAGCAGTCTGCAAACACTTTCTGTGCAGAGTCCCAAAACAGGCGTTTTCAGCCCATTACCGGCATATGGAAGAAACAGCAGTCAGCACAGGGAAATATCTGCTTCTAAATCCAAAACGCAGCTATCTAACAGAACGATTGTCAATGTGTGCACTCAATTCCAGAGTTAAACCCGTGTGTGGATTCAGCAGTCTGCAAACACTTTCTCTGCAGAGTCCCAAAAACAGGCGTTTTTCAGCCCATTACCGGCATATGGAAGAAACAGCAGTAAGCACAGGGAAATATCTACTTCTAAATCCAAAACGCAGCTATCTAACAGAACGGTTGTCAATGTGTGCACTCAACTTCCAGAGTTAAACCCGTGTGTGGTTTCAGCAGTCTGCGAACACTTTCTGTGCAGAGTCCCAAAACAGGCGTTTTCAGCCCATTACCGGCATATGGAAGAAACAGCAGTAAGCACAGGGAAATATCTGCTTCTAAATTCAAAACGCAGCTATCTAACAGAACGGTTGTCAATGTGTGCACTCAACTTCCAGAGTTAAACCCATGTGTGGATTCAGCAGTCTGCAAACACTTTCTTTGCAGGAGTCCCAAAACAGGCGTTTTCAGCCCATTAACGGCATATGGAAGAAACAGCAGTAAGCACACGGAAATATCTGCTTCTAAATCCAAAACGCAGTTATCTAACAGAACGGTGGTCAATATGTGCACTCAACTTCCAGAGTTAAACCCGTGTGTGGATTCAGCAGTCTGCAAACACTTTCTGTGCAGAGTCCCAAAACAGGCGTTTTCAGCCCATTACCGGCATATGGAAGAAACAGCAGTAAGCACAGGGAAATATCTGCTTCTAAATCCAAAACGCAGCTACCTAACAGAACAGTTGTCAATGTGTGCACTCAACTTCCAGAGTTAAACCCGTGTGTGGATTCAGCAGTCTGCAAACACTTTCTCTGCAGAGTCCCAAAACAGGCGTTTTCAGCCTTTTACCGGCATATGGAAGAAACAGCAGTAAGCACAGGGAAATATCTGCTTCTAAATCCAAAACGCAGCTATCTAACAGAACGGTTGTCAATGTGTGCACTCAACTTCCAGAGTTAAACCCGTGTGTGGATTCAGCAGTCTGCAAACACTTTCTCTGCAGAGTCCCAAAACAGGCGTTTTCAGCCCTTTACCGGCATATGGAAGAAACAGCAGTAAGCACAGGGAAATATCTGCTTCTAAATCCAAAACGCAGCTATCTAACAGAACGGTTGTCAATGTGTGCACTCAAATTCCAGAGTTAAACCCGTGTGTGGATTCAGCAGTCTGCAAACACTTTCTCTGCAGAGTCCCAAAACAGGCGTTTTCACCCATTTACCGGCATATGGAAAAAAGCAGTAAGCACAGGGAAATATCTGCTTCTAAATCCAAAACGCATCTATCTAACAGAACGGTTTGTCAATGTGTGCACTCAACTTCCAGAGTTAAACCCGTGTGTGGATTCAGCAGTCTGCAAACACTGTCTCTGCAGAGTCCCAAAACAGGCGTTTTCAGCCCATTACCGGCATATGGAAGAAACAGCAGTAAGCACAGGGAAATATCTGCTTCTAAATCCAAAACGCAGCTATCTAACAGAACGATTGTCAATGTGTGCACTCAACTTCCAGAGTTAAACCCGTGTGTGGATTCAGCAGTCTGCAAACACTTTCTCCGCAGAGTCCCAAATCAGGCGTTTTCAGCCCATTGCCGGCATATGGTAGAAACAGCAGTAAGCACAAGGAAATATCTGCTTCTAAATCCAAAACGCAGCTATCTAACACAACGGTTGTCAATGTGTGCACTCAACTTCCAGAGTTAAACCCGTGTGTGGATTCAGCAGTCTTCAAACTCTTTCTCTGCAGAGTCCCAAAACAGGCGTTTTCAGCCCATTACCGGCATATGGAAGAAACAGCAGTAAGCACAGGGAAATATCTGCTTCTAAATCCAAAACGCAGCAATCTAACAGAATGGGTATCAATGTGTGCACTCAACTTCCAGAGTTAAACCAGTGTGTGGATTCAGCAGTCTGCAAACACTTTCTCTGCATAGTGCCAAAACAGGCGTTTTCAGCCCATTACCGGCATATGGAAGAAACAGCAGTAAGCACAGGGAAATATCTGCTTCTAAATCCAAAACGCAGCTATCTAACAGAACGGTTGTCAATGTGTGCACTCAACTTCCAGAGTTAAACCCGTGTGTGGATTCAGCAGTCTGCAAACACATTCTCTGCAGAGTCCCAAAACAGGCGTTTCAGCCCATTACCGGCATATGGAAGAAACAGCAGTCAGCACAGGGAAATATCTGCTTCTAAATCCAAAACGCAGCTATCTAACAGAACGGTTGTCAATGTGTGCACTCAACTTCCAGAGTTAAACCCGTGTGTGGATTCAGCAGTCTGCAAACACTTTCTCTGCAGAGTCCCAAAACAGGCGTTTTCAGCCCATTACCGGCATATGGAAGAAACAGCAGTAAGCACAGGGAAATATCTGCTTCTAAATCCAAAACGCAGCTATCTAACACAACGGTTGTCAATGTGCACCCGACTTCCAGAGTTAAACCCGTGTGTGGATTCAGCAGTCTGCAAACACTTTCTCTGCAGAGTCCCAAAACAGGCAATTTCAGCCCATTACCGGCATATGGAAGAAACAGCAGTAAGCACAGGGAAATATCTGCTTCTAAATCCAAAACGCAGCTATCTAACAGAACGGTTGTCAATGTGTGCACTCAACTTCCAGAGTTAAACCCGTGTGTGGATTCAGCCGTCTGCAAACACATTCTCTGCAGAGTCCCAAAACAGGCGTTTTCAGCCCATTACCGGCATATGGAAGAAACAGCAGTAAGCACAGGGAAATATCTGCTTCTAAATCCAAAACGCAGCTATCTAACAGAACGGTTGTCAATGTGTGCACTCAACTTCCAGAGTTAAACCCGTGTGTGGATTCAGCCGTCTGCAAAACACTTTCTCTGCAGAGTCCCAAAACAGGCGTTTTCAGCCCATTACCGGCATATGGAAGAAACAGCAGTAAGCACAGGGAAATATCTGCTTCTAAATCCAAAACGCAGCTACCTAACAGAACGGTTGTCAATGTGTGCACTCAACGTCCAGAGTTAAACCCGTGTGTGGATTCAGCAGTCTGCAAACACTTTCTGTGCAGAGTCCCAAAACAGGCGTTTTCAACCCATTACCGGCATATGGAAGAAATAGCAGTAAGCACAGGGAAATATCTGCTTCTAAATCCAAAACGCAGCTATCTAACAGAACGGTGGTCAATGTGTGCACTCAACTTCCAGAGTTAAACCCGTGTGTGGATTCAGCAGTCTGCAAACACTTTCTCTGCAGAGTCCCAAAACAGGCGTTTTCAGCCCTTTACCGGCATATTGGAAGAAACAGCAGTAAGCACAGGGAAATATCTGCTTCTAAATCCAAAACGCAGCTATCTAACAGAACGGTTGTCAATGTGTGCACTCAGCTTCCAGAGTTAAACCCGTGTGTGGATTCAGCCGTCTGCAAACACATTCTCTGCAGAGTCCCAAAACAGGCGTTCTCAGCCCATTACCGGCATATGGAAGAAACAGCAGTAAGCACAGGGAAATATCTGCTTCTAAATCCAAAACGCAGCTATCTAACAGAACGGTTGTCAATGTGTGCACTCAACTTCCAGAGTTAAACCCGTGTGTGGATTCAGCAGTCTGCAAACACTTTCTCTGCAGAGTCCCAAAAACAGGCGTTTTCAGCCCATTACCGGCATATGGAAGAAACAGCAGTCAGCACAGGGAAATATCTGCTTCTAAATCGAAAACGCAGCTATCTAACAGAACGGTTGTCAATGTGTGCACTCAACTTCCAGAGATAAACCCGTGTGTGGATTCAGCAGTCTGCAAACACTTTCTCTGCAGAGTCCCAAAACAGGCGTTTTCAGACCATTACCGGCATATTGAAGAAACAGCAGTCAGAACAGTGAAATAACTGCTTCTAAATCGAAAACGCAGCTATCTAACAGAACGGTTGTCAATGTGTGCACTCAACTTCCAGAGTTAAACCCGTGTGTGGATTCAGCAGTCTGCAAACACTTTCTCTGCAGAGTCCCAAAACAGGCGTTTTCAGCCCATTACCGTCATATGGAAGAAACAGCAGTAAGCACAGGGAAATATCTGCTTCTAAATCCAAAACGCAGCTATCTAACAGAACGGTTGTCAATGTGTGCACTCAACTTCCAGAGTTAAACCCGTGTGTGGATTCAGCCGTCTGCAAACACGTTCTCTGCAGAGTCCCAAAACAGGCGTTTTCAGCCCATTACCGGCATATGGAAGAAACAGCAGTAAGCACAGGGAAATATCTGCTTCTAAATCCAAAACGCAGCTATCTAACAGAACGGTTGTCAATGTCTGCACTCAACGTGCAGATTTAAACCCGTGAGTGGATTCAGCCGTCTGCAAACACTTTCTCTGCAGAGTCCCAAAACAGGCGTTTTCAGCCCATTACCGGCATATGGAAGAAACAGCAGTAAGCACAGGGAAATATCTGCTTCTAAATCCAAAACGCAGCTATCTAACAGAACGGTTGTCAATGTGTGCACTCAACTTCCAGAGTTAAACCCGTGTGTGGATTCAGCAGTCTGCAAACACTTTCTCTGCAGAGTCCCAAAACAGGCGTTTTCAGCCCATTACCGGCATATGGAAGAAACAGCAGTCAGCACAGGGAAATATCTGCTTCTAAATCGAAAACGCAGCTATCTAACAGAACGGTTGTCAATGTGTGCACTCAACTTCCAGAGATAAACCCGTGTGTGGATTCAGCAGTCTGCAAACACTTTCTCTGCAGAGTCCCAAAACAGGCGTTTCAGACCATTACCGGCATATTGAAGAAACAGCAGTCAGCACAGGGAAATAACTGCTTCTAAATCGAAAACGCAGCTATCTAACAGAACGGTTGTCAATGTGTGCACTCAACTTCCAGAGTTAAACCCGTGTGTGGATTCAGCAGTCTGCAAACACTTTCTCTGCAGAGTCCCAAAACAGGCGTTTTCAGCCCATTACCGTCATATGGAAGAAACAGCAGTAAGCACAGGGAAATATCTGCTTCTAAATCCAAAACGCAGCTATCTAACAGAACGGTTGTCAATGAGTGCACTCAACTTCCAGAGTTAAACCCGTGTGTGGATTCAGCCGTCTGCAAACACGTTCTCTGCAGAGTCCCAAAACAGGCGTTTTCAGCCCATTACCGGCATATGGAAGAAACAGCAGTAAGCACAGGGAAATATCTGCTTCTAAATCCAAAACGCAGCTATCTAACAGAACGGTTGTCAATGTCTGCACTCAACGTGCAGATTTAAACCCGTGTGTGGATTCAGCCGTCTGCAAACACTTTCTCTGCAGAGTCCCAAAACAGGCGTTTTCAGCCCATTACCGGCATATGGAAGAAACAGCAGTAAGCACAGGGAAATATCTGCTTCTAAATGCAAAACGCAGCTATCTAACAGAACGGTGGTCAATGTGTGCACTCAACTTCCAGAGTTAAAACCCGTGTGTGGATTCAGCAGTCTGCAAACACTTTCTCTGCAGAGTCCCAAAACAGGCGTTTTCAGCCCATTACTGGCATATGGAAGAAACAGCAGTCAGCACAGGGAAATATCTGCTTCTAAATCGAAAACGCAGCTATCTAACAGACGGTTGTCAATGTTTGCACTCAACTTCCAGAGTTAAACCCGTGTGTGGATTCAGCAGTCTGCAAACACTTTCTCTGCAGAGTCCCAAAACAGGCGTTTTCAGCCCATTACCGGCATATGGAAGAAACAGCAGTAAGCACAGGGAAATATCTGCTTCTAAATCCAAAACGCAGCTATCTAACAGAACGGTTGTCAATGTGTGCACTCAACTTCCAGAGTTAAACCCGTGTGTGGTTTCAGCCGTCTGCAAACACTTTCTCTGCAGAGTCCCAAAACAGGCGTTTTCAGCCCATTACCGGCATATGGAAGAAACAGCAGTAAGCACAGGGAAATATCTGCTTCTAAATCCAAAACGCAGCTATCTAACAGAACGGTTGTCAATGTGTGCACTCAACTTCCAGAGTTAAACCCGTGTGTGGATTCAGCAGTCTGCAAACAGTTTCTCTGCAGAGTCCCAAAACAGGCGTTTCAGCCCATTACCGGCATATGGAAGAAACAGCAGTCAGCACAGGGAAATATCTGCTTCTAAATCCAAAACGCAGCTATCTAACAGAACGGTTGTCAATGTGTGCACTCAACTTCCGGAGTTAAACCCGTGTGTGGATTCAGCAGTCTGCAAACACTTTCTCTGCAGAGTCCCAAAACAGGCGTTTTCAGCCCATTACCGGCATATGGAAGAAACAGCAGTAAGCACAGGGAAATATCTGCTTCTAAATCCAAAACGCAGCTATCTAACAGAACGGTTGTCAATGTGTGCACTCAACTTCCAGAGTTAAACCCGTGTGTGGAATCAGCCGTCTGCAAACACGTTCTCTGCAGAGTCCCAAAACAGGCGTTTTCAGCCCATTACCGGCATATGGAAGAAACAGCAGTAAGCACAGGGAAATATCTGCTTCTAAATCCAAAACGCAGCTATCTACCAGAACGGTTGTCAATGTCTGCACTCAACTTGCAGAGTTAAACCCGTGTGTGGATTCAGCCGTCTGCAAACACTTTCTCTGCAGAGTCCCAAAACAGGCGTTTTCAGCCCATTACCGGCATATGGAAGAAACAGCCGTAAGCACAGGGAAATATCTGCTTCTAAATCCAAAACGCAGCTATCTAACAGAACGGTTGTCAATGTGTGCACTCAACTTCCAGAGTTAAACCCGTGTGTGGATTCAGCAGTCTGCAAACACTTTCTCTGCAGAGTCCCAAAACAGGCGTTTTCAGCCCATTACTGGCATATGGAAGAAACAGCAGTCAGCACAGGGAAATATCTGCTTCTAAATCGAAAACGCAGCTATCTAACAGAACGGTTGTCAATGTTTGCACTCAACTTCCAGAGTTAAACCCGTGTGTGGATTCAGCAGTCTGCAAACACTTTCTCTGCAGAGTCCCAAAACAGGCGTTTTCAGCCCATTACCGGCATATTGAAGAAACAGCAGTAAGCACAGGGAAATATCTGCTTCTAAATCCAAAACGCAGCTATCTACCAGAACGGTTGTCAATGTGTGCACTCAACTTCCAGAGTTAAACCCGTGTGTGGATTCAGCAGTCTGCAAACACTTTCTGTGCAGAGTACCAAGACAGGCGTTTTTAGCCCATTACCGGCATATGGAAGAAACAGCAGTAAGCACAGGGAAATATCTGCTTCTAAATCCAAAACGCAGCTATCTAACAGAACGGTTGTCAATGTGTGCACTCAACTTCCAGAGTTAAACCCGTGTGTGGATTCAGCAGTCTGCAAACACTTTCTCTGCAGAGTCCCAAAACAGGCGTTTTCAGCCCATTACCGGCATATGGAAGAAACAGCAGTAAGCACAGGGAAATATCTGCTTCTAAATCCAAAACGCAGCTATCTAACAGAACGGTTGTCAATGTGTGCACTCAACTTCCAGAGTTAAACCCGTGTGTGGATTCAGCAGTCTGCAAACACTTTCTCTGCAGAGTCCCAAAACAGGCGTTTTCAGCCCATTACCGGCATATGGAAGAAACAGCAGTAAGCACAGGGAAATATCTGCTTCTAAATCCAAAATGCAGATATCTAACACAACGGTTGTCAATGTGTGCACTCGACTTCCAGAGTTAAACCCGTGTGTGGATTCAGCAGTCTGCAAACACTTTCTCTGCAGAGTCCCAAAACAGGCGATTTCAGCCCTTTACCGGCATATGGAAGAAACAGCAGTAAGCACAGGGAAATATCTGCTTCTAAATCCAAAACGCAGCTATCTAACAGAACGGTTGTCAATGTGTGCACTCAACTTCCAGAGTTAAACCCGTGTGTGGATTCAGCCGTCTGCAAACACTTTCTCTGCAGAGTCCCAAAACAGGCGTTTTCAGCCCATTACCGGCATATGGAAGAAACAGCAATAAGCACAGTGAAATATCTGCTTCTAAATCCAAAACGCAGCTATCTAACAGAACGGTGGTCAATGTGTGCACTCAACTTCCAGAGTTAAACCCGTGTGTGGATTCAGCAGTCTGCAAACACTTTCTCTGCAGAGTCCCAAAAGAGGCATTTTCAGCCCATTACCGGCATATGGAAGAAACAGCAGTAAGCACAGGGAAATATCTGCTTCTAAATCCAAAACGCAGCTATCTAACAGAACGGTTGTCAATGTGTGCACTCAACTTCCAGAGTTAAACCCGTGTGTGGATTCAGCAGTCTGCAAACACTTTCTCTGCAGAGTCCCAAAACAGGCGTTTTCAGCCCAATGCCGGCATATGGAAGAAACAGCAGTAAGCACAGGGAAATATCTGCTTCTAAATCCAAAACGCAGCTATCTAACAGAACGGTTGTCAATGTGTGTACTCAACTTCCAGAGTTAAACCCGTGTGTGGATTCAGCAGTCTGCAAACACTTTCTCTGCAGAGTCCCAAAACAGGTGTTTTCAGACCACTACCGGCATATGGAAGAAACAGCAGTAAGCACAGGGAAATATCTGCTTCTAAATCCAAAACGCAGCTATCTAACAGAACGGTTGTCAATGTGTGCACTCAACTTCCAGAGTTAAACCCGTGTGTGGATTCAGCAGTCTGCAAACACTTTCTCTGCAGAGTCCCAAAACAGGCGTTTTCAGCCCATTACCGGCATATGGAAGAAACAGCAGTAAGCACAGGGAAATATCTGCTTCTAAATCCAAAACGCAGCTATCTAACAGAACGGTTGTCAAGGTGTGCACTCAACTTCCAGAGTTAGACCCGTGTGTGGATTCAGCAGTCTGCAAACACTTTCTCTGCAGAGTCCCAAAACAGGCGTTTTCAGCCCATTACCGGCATATGGAAGAAACAGCAGTAAGCACAGGGAAATATCTGCTTCTAAATCCAAAACGCAGCTACCTAACAGAACGGTTGTCAATGTGTGCACTCAACTTCCGGAGTTAAACCCGTGTGTGGATTCAGCCGTCTGCAAACACTTTCTCTGCAGAGTCCCAAAACAGGCGTTTTCAGCCCATTACCGGCATATGGAAGAAACAGCAGTAAGCACAGGGAAATATCTGCTTCTAAATCCAAAACGCAGCTATCTAACAGAACGGTTGTCAATGTGTGCACTCAACTTCCAGAGTTAAACCCGTGTGTGGATTCAGCAGTCTGCAAACACTTTCTCTGCAGAGTCCCAAAACAGGCGTTTTCAGCCCATTACCGGCATATGGAAGAAACAGCAGTAAGCACAGGGAAATATCTGCTTCTAAATCCAAAACGCAGCTATCTAACACAACGGTTGTCAATGTGTGCACTCAACTTCCAGAGTTAAACCTGTGTGGGTATTCAGCAGTCTGCAAACACTTTCTCTGCAGAGTCCCAAAACAGGCGTTTTCAGCCCATTACCGGCATATGGAAGAAACAGCAGTAAGCACAGGGAAATATCTGCTTCTAAATCCAAAACGCAGCTATCTAACAGAACGGTTGTCAATGAGTGCACTCAACTTCCAGAGTTAAACCCGTGTGTGGATTCAGCAGTCTGCAAAAACTTTCTCTGCAGAGTCCCAAAACAGGCGTTTTCAGACCATTACAGGCATATGGAAGAAACAGCAGTAAGCACAGGGAAATATCTGCTTCTAAATCGAAAACGCAGCTATCTAACAGAACGGTTGTCAATGTGTGCACTGAACTTCCGGAGTTAAACCCGTGTGTGGATTCAGCCGTCTGCAAACACTTTCTCTGAAGGGTCCCAAAACAGTCGTTTTCATCCCATTACCGGCATATGGAAGAAACAGCAGTAAGCACAGGGAAATATCTGCTTCTAAATCCAAAACGCAGCTATCTAACAGAACGGTTGTCAATGTGTGCACTCAACTTCCAGAGTTAAACCCGTGTGTGCATTCAGCCGTCTGCAAGCACTTTCTCTGCAGGGTCCCCAAACAGGCGTTTTCAGCCCATTACCGGCATATGGAAGAAACAGCAGTAAGCACAGGGAAATATCTGCTTCTAAATCCAAAAGGCAGCTATCTAACAGAACGGTTGTCAATGTGTGCACTCAACTTCCAGAGTTAAACCCGTGTGTGGATTCAGCAGTCTGCAAACACTTTCTCTGCACAGTCCCAAAACAGGCGTTTTCAGCCCATTACCGGCATATGGAAGAAACAGCAGTAAGCACAGGGAAATATCTGCTTCTAAATCCAAAACGCAGCTATCTAACAGAACGGTTGTCAATGTGTGCACTCAACTTCCAGAGTTAAACCCGTGTGTGGATTCAGCAGTCTGCAAACACTTTCTCTGCAGAGTCCCAAAACAGGCATTTTCAGCCCATTACCGGCATATGGAAGAAACAGCAGTCAGCACAGGGAAATATCTGCTTCTAAATCGAAAACGCAGCTATCTAACAGAACGGTTGTCAATGTTTGCACTCAACTTCCAGAGTTAAACCCGTGTGTGGATTCAGCAGTCTGCAAACACTTTCTCTGCAGAGTCCCAAAACAGGCGTTTTCAGCCCATTACCGGCATATTGAAGAAACAGCAGTAAGCACAGGGAAATATCTGCTTCTAAATCCAAAACGCAGCTATCTACCAGAACGGTTGTCAATGTGTGCACTCAACTTCCAGAGTTAAACCCGTGTGTGGATTCAGCAGTCTGCAAACACTTTCTGTGCAGAGTACCAAGACAGGCGTTTTTAGCCCATTACCGGCATATGGAAGAAACAGCAGTAAGCACAGGGAAATATCTGCTTCTAAATCCAAAACGCAGCTATCTAACAGAACGGTTGTCAATGTGTGCACTCAACTTCCAGAGTTAAACCCGTGTGTGGATTCAGCAGTCTGCAAACACTTTCTCTGCAGAGTCCCAAAACAGGCGTTTTCAGCCCATTACCGGCATATGGAAGAAACAGCAGTAAGCACAGGGAAATATCTGCTTCTAAATCCAAAACGCAGCTATCTAACAGAACGGTTGTCAATGTGTGCACTCAACTTCCAGAGTTAAACCCGTGTGTGGATTCAGCAGTCTGCAAACACTTTCTCTGCAGAGTCCCAAAACAGGCGTTTTCAGCCCATTACCGGCATATGGAAGAAACAGCAGTAAGCACAGGGAAATATCTGCTTCTAAATCCAAAATGCAGATATCTAACACAACGGTTGTCAATGTGTGCACTCGACTTCCAGAGTTAAACCCGTGTGTGGATTCAGCAGTCTGCAAACACTTTCTCTGCAGAGTCCCAAAACAGGCGATTTCAGCCCATTACCGGCATATGGAAGAAACAGCAGTAAGCACAGGGAAATATCTGATTCTAAATCCAAAACGCAGCTATCTAACAGAACGGTTGTCAATGTGTGCACTCAACTTCCAGAGTTAAACCCGTGTGTGGATTCAGCAGTCTGCAAACACTTTCTCTGCAGAGTCCCAAAAGAGGCATTTTCAGCCCATTACCGGCATATGGAAGAAACAGCAGTAAGCACAGGGAAATATCTGCTTCTAAATCCAAAACGCAGCTATCTAACAGAACGGTTGTCAATGTGTGCACTCAACTTCCAGAGTTAAACCCGTGTGTGGATTCAGCAGTCTGCAAACACTTTCTCTGCAGATTCCCAAAACAGGCGTTTTCAGCCCAATGCCGGCATATGGAAGAAACAGCAGTAAGCACAGGGAAATATCTGCTTCTAAATCCAAAACGCAGCTATCTAACAGAACGGTTGTCAATGTGTGTACTCAACTTCCAGAGTTAAACCCGTGTGTGGATTCAGCAGTCTGCAAACACTTTCTCTGCAGAGTCCCAAAACAGGTGTTTTCAGACCACTACCGGCATATGGAAGAAACAGCAGTAAGCACAGGGAAATATCTGCTTCTAAATCCAAAACGCAGCTATCTAACAGAACGGTTGTCAATGTGTGCACTCAACTTCCAGAGTTAAACCCGTGTGTGGATTCAGCAGTCTGCAAACACTTTCTCTGCAGAGTCCCAAAACAGGCGTTTTCAGCCCTTTACCGGCATATGGAAGAAACAGCAGTAAGCACAGGGAAATATCTGCTTCTAAATCCAAAACGCAGCTATCTAACAGAACGGTTGTCAATGTGTGCACTCAACTTCCAGAGTTAAACCCGTGTGTGGATTCAGCAGTCTGCAAACACTTTCTCTGCAGAGTCCCAAAACAGGCGTTTTCAGCCCATTACCGGCATATGGAAGAAACAGCAGTAAGCACAGGGAAATATCTGCTTCTAAATCCAAAACGCAGCTATCTAACAGAACGGTTGTCAAGGTGTGCACTCAACTTCCAGAGTTAGACCCGTGTGTGGATTCAGCAGTCTGCAAACACTTTCTCTGCAGAGTCCCAAAACAGGCGTTTTCAGCCCATTACCGGCATATGGAAGAAACAGCAGTAAGCACAGGGAAATATCTGCTTCTAAATCCAAAACGCAGCTACCTAACAGAACGGTTGTCAATGTGTGCACTCAACTTCCGGAGTTAAACCCGTGTGTGGATTCAGCCGTCTGCAAACACTTTCTCTGCAGAGTCCCAAAACAGGCGTTTTCAGCCCATTACTGGCATATGGAAGAAACAGCAGTAAGCACAGGGAAATATCTGCTTCTAAATCCAAAACGCAGCTATCTAACAGAACGGTTGTCAATGTGTGCACTCAACTTCCAGAGTTAAACCCGTGTGTGGATTCAGCAGTCTGCAAACACTTTCTCTGCAGAGTCCCAAAACAGGCGTTTTCAGCCCATTACCGGCATATGGAAGAAACAGCAGTAAGCACAGGGAAATATCTGCTTCTAAATCCAAAACGCAGCTATCTAACAGAACGGTTGTCAATGTGTGCACTCAACTTCCAGAGTTAAACCTGTGTGGGTATTCAGCAGTCTGCAAACACTTTCTCTGCAGAGTCCCAAAACAGGCGTTTTCAGCCCATTACCGGCATATGGAAGAAACAGCAGTAAGCACAGGGAAATATCTGCTTCTAAATCCAAAACGCAGCTATCTAACAGAACGGTTGTCAATGAGTGCACTCAACTTCCAGAGTTAAACCCGTGTGTGGATTCAGCAGTCTGCAAAAACTTTCTCTGCAGAGTCCCAAAACAGGCGTTTTCAGACCATTACAGGCATATGGAAGAAACAGCAGTAAGCACAGGGAAATATCTGCTTCTAAATCCAAAACGCAGCTATCTAACAGAACGGTTGTCAATGTGTGCACTGAACTTCCGGAGTTAAACCCGTGTGTGGATTCAGCCGTCTGCAAACACTTTCTCTGAAGGGTCCCAAAACAGTCGTTTTCATCCCATTACCGGCATATGGAAGAAACAGCAGTAAGCACAGGGAAATATCTGCTTCTAAATCCAAAACGCAGCTATCTAACAGAACGGTTGTCAATGTGTGCACTCAACTTCCAGAGTTAAACCCGTGTGTGCATTCAGCCGTCTGCAAGCACTTTCTCTGCAGGGTCCCCAAACAGGCGTTTTCAGCCCATTACCGGCATATGGAAGAAACAGCAGTAAGCACAGGGAAATATCTGCTTCTAAATCCAAAAGGCAGCTATCTAACAGAACGGTTGTCAATGTGTGCACTCAACTTCCAGAGTTAAACCCGTGTGTGGATTCAGCAGTCTGCAAACACTTTCTCTGCACAGTCCCAAAACAGGCGTTTTCAGCCCATTACCGGCATATGGAAGAAACAGCAGTAAGCACAGGGAAATATCTGCTTCTAAATCCAAAACGCAGCTACCTAACAGAACGGTTGTCAATGTGTGCACTCAACTTCCAGAGTTAAACCCGTGTGTGGATTCAGCAGTCTGCAAACACTTTCTCTGCAGAGTCCGAAAACAGGCGTTTTCAGCCCATTACCGGCATATGGAAGAAACAGCAGTAAGCACAGGGAAATATCTGCTTCTAAATCCAAAACGCAACTATCTAACAGAACGGTTGTCAATGTGTGCACTGAACTTCCAGAGTTAAACCCGTGTGTGGTTTCAGCCGTCTGCAAACACTTTCTCTGCAGGGTCCCAAAACAGTCGTTTTCAGCCCATTACCGGCATATGGAAGAAACAGCAGTAAGCACAGGGAAATATCTGCTTCTAAATCCAAAACGCAGCTATCTAACAGAACGGTTGTCAATGTGTGCACTCAACTTCCAGAGTTAAACCCGCGTGTGGATTCAGCAGTCTGCAAACACTTTCTCTGCAGAGTCCCAAAACAGGCGTTTTCAGCCCTTTACCGGCATATGGAAGAAACAGCAGTAAGCACAGGGAAATATCTGCTTCTAAATCCAAAACGCAGCTATCTAACAGAACGGTTGTCAATGTGTGCACTCAACTTCCAGAGTTAAACCCGTGTGTGGATTCAGCAGTCTGCAAACAGTTTCTCTGCAGAGTCCCAAAACAGGCGTTTTCAGCCCATTACCGGCATATGGAAGAAACAGCAGTCAGCACAGGGAAATATCTGCTTCTACATCCAAAACGCAGCTATGTAACAGAACGGTTGTCAATGTGTGCACTCAACTTCCAGAGTTAAACCCGTGTGTGGATTCAGCAGTCTGCAAACACTTTCTGTGCAGAGTCCCAAAACAGGCGTTCTCAGCCCATTACAGGCATATGGAAGAAACAGCAGTAAGCACAGGGAAATATCTGCTTCTAAATCCAAAACGCAGCTATCTAACAGAACGGTTGTCAATGTGTGCACTCAACTTCCCGAGTTAAACCCGTGTGTGGATTCAGCAGTCTGCAAACACTTTCTCTGCACAGTCCCAAAACAGGCGTTTTCAGCCCATTACCGGCATATGGAAGAAACAGCAGTAAGCACTGGGAAATATCTGCTTCTAAATCCAAAACGCAGCTACCTAACAGAACGGTTGTTAATGTGTGCACTCAACTTCCAGAGTTAAACCCGTGTGTGGATTCAGCAGTCTGCAAACACTTTCTCTGCAGAGTCCCAAAACAGGCGTTTTCAGCCCATTACCGGCATATGGAAGAAACAGCAGTAAGCACAGGGAAATATCTGCTTCTAAATCCAAAACGCAGCTATCTAACAGAACGGTTGTCAATGTGTGTACTCAACTTCCAGAGTTAAACCCGTGTGTGGATTCAGCAGTCTGCAAACACTTTCTCTGCAGAGTCCCAAAACAGGCGTTTTCAGCCCATTACCGGCATATGGAAGAAACAGCAGTAAGCACAGGGAAATATCTGCTTCTAAATCCAAAACGCAGCTATCTAACAGAACGGTTGTCAATGTGTGCACTCAACTTCCAGAGTTAAACCCGTGTGCGGATTCAGCAGTCTGCAAACAGTTTCTCTGCAGAGTCCCAAAACAGGCGTTTTCAGCCCGTTACCGACATATGGAAGAAACAGCAGTAAGCACAGGGAAATATCTGCTTCTAAATCCAAAACGCAGCTATCTAACAGAACGGTTGTCAATGTGTGCACTCAACTTCCAGAGTTAAACCCGTGTGTGGATTCAGCAGTCTGCAAACACTTTCTCTGCAGAGTCCCATAACAGGCGTTTTCAGCCCGTTACCGGTATATGGAAGAAACAGCAGTAAGCACAGGGAAATATCTGCTTCTAAATCCAAAACGGAGCTATCTAACAGAACGGTTGTCAATGTGTGCACTCAACTTCCAGAGTTAAACCCGTGTGTGGATTCAGCAGTCTGCAAACTCTTTCTCTGCAGAGTCCCAAAACAGGCATTTTCAGCCCATTACCGGCATATGGAAGAAACAGCAGTCAGCACAGGGAAATATCTGCTTCTAAATCCAAAACGCAGCTATCTAACAGAACGGTTGTCAATGTGTGCACTCAACTTCCAGAGTTAAACCCGTGTGTGGATTCAGCAGTCTGCAAACTCTTTCTCTGCAGAGTCCCAAAACAGGCATTTTCAGCCCATTACCGGCATATGGAAGAAACAGCAGTCAGCACAGGGAAATATCTGCTTCTAAATCCAAAACGCAGCTATCTAACAGAACGGTTGTCAATGTGTGCACTCAACTTCCAGAGTTAAACCCGTGTGTGGATTCAGCAGTCTGCAAACACTTTCTCTGCAGAGTCCCAAAACAGGCGTTTTCAGCCCATTACCGGCATATGGAAGAAACAGCAGTAAGCACAGGGAAATATCTGCTTCTAAATCCAAAACGCAGCTACCTAACAGAACGGTTGTCAATGTGTGCACTCAACTTCCAGAGTTAAACCCGTGTGTGGATTCAGCAGTCTGCAAACACTTTCTCTGCAGAGTCCCAAAACAGGCGTTTTCAGCCCATTACCGGCATATGGAAGAAACAGCAGTAAGCACAGGGAAACATCTGCTTTTAAATCCAAAACGCAGCTATCTAACAGAACGGTTGTCAATGTGTGCACTCAACTTCCAGAGTTAAACCCGTGTGTGGATTCAGCAGTCTGCAAACACTTTCTCTGCAGAGTCCCAAAACAGGCGTTTTCAGCCCATTACCGGCATATGGAAGAAACAGCAGTAAGCACAGGGAAACATCTGCTTCTAAATCCAAAACGCAGCTATCTAACAGAACGGTTGTCAATGTGTGCACTCAACTTCCAGAGTTAAACCCGTGTGTGGATTCAGCAGTCTGCAAACACTTTCTCTGCAGAGTCCCAAAACAGGCGTTTTCAGCCCATTACGGGCATATGGAAGAAACAGCAGTAAGCACAGGGAAACATCTGCTTCTAAATCCAAAACGCAGCTACCTAACAGAACGGTTGTCAATGTGTGCACTCAACTTCCAGAGTTAAACCCGTGTGTGGATTCAGCAGTCTGCAAACACTTTCTCTGCAGAGTCCCAAAACAGGCGTTTTCGGCCCATTACCGGCATATGGAACAAACAGCAGTAAGCACAGGGAAATATCTGCTTCTAAATCCAAAACGCAGCTATCTAACAGAACGGTTGTCAATGTGTGCACTGAACTTCCAGAGTTAAACCCGTGTGTGGATTCAGCAGTCTGCAAACACTTTCTCTGTAGAGTCCCAAAACAGGCGTTTTCGGCCCATTTCCGGCATATGGTAGAAACAGCAGTAAGCACAGGGAAATATCTGCTTCTAAATCCAAAACGCAGCTATCTAACAGAACGGTTGTCAATGGGTGCACTCAACTTCCAGAGTTAAAACCGTGTGTGGATTCAGCAGTCTGCAAACACTTTCTCTGCAGAGTCCCAAAACAGGCGTTTTCAGCCCATTACCGGCATATGGAAGAAACAGCAGTAAGCACAGGGAAATATCTGCTTCTAAATCCAAAACGCAGCTATCTAACAGAACGGTTGTCAATGTGTGCACTCAACTTCCAGAGTTAAACCTGCGTGTGGATTCAGCAGTCTGCAAACACTTTCTGTGCAGAGTCCCAAAACAGGCGTTTTCAGCCCATTACCGGCATATGGAAGAAACAGCAGTAAGCACAGGGAAATATCTGCTTCTAAATCCAAAACGCATGTATCTAACACAACGATTGTCAATGTGTGCACTCAACTTCCAGAGTTAAACCCGTGTGTGGATTCAGCAGTCTGCAAACACTTTCTCTTCAGAGTCCAAAAACAGGCGTTTTCAGCCCATTACCGGCATATGGAAGAAACAGCAGTCAGCACAGGGAAATATCTGCTTCTAAATCCAAAACGCAGCTATCTAACAGAACGGTTGTCAATGTGTGCACTCAACTTCCAGAGTTAAACCCGTGTGTGGATTCAGCAGTCTGCAAACACTTTCTCTGCAGAGTCCCAAAACAGGCGTTTTCAGCCCATTACCGGCATATGGAAGAAACAGCAGTAAGCACAGGGAAATATCTGCTTCTAAATCCAAAACGCAGCTATCTAACAGAACAGTTGTCAATGTGTGCACTCAACTTCCAGAGTTAAACCCGTGTGTGGATTCAGCAGTCTGCAAACACTTTCTCTGCAGAGTCCCAAAACAGGTGTTTTCAGCCCATTACCGGCATATGGAAGAAACAGCAGTAAGCACAGGGAAATATCTGCTTCTAAATCCAAAACGCAGCTATCTAACAGAACGGTTGTCAATGTGGGCACTCAACTTCCAGAGTTAAACCCGTGTGTGGATTCAGCAGTCTGCAAACACTTTCTCTGCAGAGTCCCAAAACAGGCGTTTTCAGCCCATTACCGGCATATGGAAGAAACAGCAGTAAGCACAGGGATATATCTGCTTCTAAATCCAAAACGCAGCTATCTAACAGAACGGTTGTCAATGTGTGCACTCAACTTCCAGAGTTAAACCCGTGTGTGGATTCAGCAGTCTGCAAACACTTTCTGTGCAGAGTCCCAAAACAGGCGTTTTCAGCCCATTACCGGCATATGGAAGAAACAGCAGTAAGCACAGGGAAATATCTGCTTCTAAATCCAAAACGCAGCTACCTAACAGAACGGTTGTCAATGTGTGCACTCAACTTCCAGAGTTACATCCGTGTGTGGATTCAGCAGTCTGCAAACACTTTCTGTGCAGAGTCCCAAAACAGGCGTTCTCAGCCCATTACCGGCATATGGAAGAAACAGCAGTAAGCACAGGGAAATATGTGCTTCTAAATCCAAAACGCAGCTATCTAACAGAACGGTTGTCAATGTTTGCACTCAACTTCCAGAGTTAAACCCGTGTGTGGATTCAGCAGTCTGCAAACACTTTCTCTGCAGAGTCCCAAAACAGGCGTTTTCAGCCCATTACCGGCATATGGAAGAAACAGCAGTAAGCACAGGGAAATATCTGCTTCTAAATCCAAAACGCAGCTACCTAACAGAACGGTTGTCAATGTGTGCACTCAACTTCCAGAGTTAAACCCGTGTGTGGATTCAGCAGTCTGCAAACACTTTCTCTGCAGAGTACCAAAACAGGCGTTTTCAGCCCATTACCGGCATATGGAAGAAACAGCAGTAAGCACAGGGAAATATCTGCTTCTAAATCCAAAACGCAGCTATCTAACAGAACGGTTGTCAATGTGTGCACTCAACTTCCAGAGTTAAACCCGTGTGTGGATTCAGCAGTCTGCAAACACTTTCTCTGCAGAGTCCCAAAACAGGCGTTTTCAGCCCATTACTGGCATATGGAAGAAACAGCAGTCAGCACAGGGAAATATCTGCTTCTAAATCGAAAACGCAGCTATCCAACAGAACGGTTGTCAATGTTTGCACTCAACTTCCAGAGTTAAACCCGTGTGTGGATTCAGCAGTCTGCAAACACTTTCTCTGCAGAGTCCCAAAACAGGCGTTTTCAGCCCATTACCGGCATATTGAAGAAACAGCAGTAAGCACAGGGAAATATCTGCTTCTAAATCCAAAACGCAGCTATCTAACAGAACGGTTGTCAATGTGTGCACTCAACTTCCAGAGTTAAACCCGTGTGTGGATTCAGCCGTCTGCAAACACTTTCTCTGCAGAGTCCCAAAACAGGCCTTTTCAGCCCATTACCGGCATATGGAAGAAACAGCAGTAAGCACAGGGAAATATCTGCTTCTAAATCCAAAACGCAGCTATCTAACAGAACGGTTGTCAATGTGTGCACTCAACTTCCAGAGTTAAACCCGTGTGTGGATTCAGCAGTCTGCAAACACTTTCTCTGCAGAGTCCCAAAACAGGCGTTTTCAGCCCATTACCGGCATATGGAAGAAACAGCACTAAGCACAGGGAAATATCTGCTTCTAAATCCAAAACGCAGCTATCTAACAGAACGGTTGTCAATGTGTGCACTCAACTTCCAGAGTTAAACCCGTGTGTGGATTCAGCAGTCTGCAAACACTTTCTCTGCAGAGTCCCAAAACAGGCGTTTTCAGCCCATTACCGGCATATGGAAGAAACAGCAGTAAGCACAGGGAAATATCTGCTTCTAAATCCAAAACGCAGATATCTGACACAACGGTTGTCAATGTGTGCACTCGACTTCCAGAGTTAAACCCGTGTGTGGATTCAGCAGTCTGCAAACACTTTCTCTGCAGAGTCCCAAAACAGGCGTTTTCGGCCCTTTACCGGCATATGGAAGAAACAGCAGTAAGCACAGGGAAATATCTGCTTCTAAATCCAAAACGCAGCTATCTAACAGAACGGTTGTCAATGTGTGCACTGAACTTCCAGAGTTAAACCCGTGTGTGGATTCAGCAGTCTGCAAACACTTTCTCTGTAGAGTCCCAAAACAGGCGTTTTCGGCCCATTTCCGGCATATGGAAGAAACAGCAGTAAGCACAGGGAAATATCTGCTTCTAAATCCAAAACGCAGCTATCTAACAGAACGGTTGTCAATGTGTGCACTCAACTTCCAGAGTTAAACCCGTGTGTGGATTCAGCAGTCTGCAAACACTTTCTCTGCAGAGTCCCAAAACAGGCGTTTTCAGCCCATTACCGGCATATGGAAGAAACAGCAGTAAGCACAGGGAAATATCTGCTTCTAAATCCAAAACGCAGCTACCTAACATAGGTTGTCAATGTGTGCACTCAACTTCCAGAGTTAAACCCGTGTGTGCATTCAGCAGTCTGCAAACACTTTCTCTGCAGAGTCCCAAAACAGGCGTTTTCAGCCCATTACCGGCATATGGAAGAAACAGCAGTCAGCACAGGGAAATATCTGCTTCTAAATCCAAAACGCAGCTATCTAACAGAACGGTTGTCAGTGTGTGCACTCAACTTCCAGAGTTAAACCCGTGTGTGGATTCAGCAGTCTGCAAACACTTTCTGTGCAGAGTCCCAAAACAGGCGTTCTCAGCCCATTACCGGCATATGGAAGAAACAGCAGTAAGCACAGGGAAATATCTGCTTCTAAATCCAAAACGCAGCTATCTAACAGAACGGTTGTCAATGTGTGCACTCAACTTCCAGAGGTAAACCCGTGTGTGGATTCAGCAGTCTGCAAACACTTTCTGTGCAGAGTCCCAAGACAGGCGTTTTCAGCCCATTACCGGCATATGGAAGAAACAGCAGTAAGCACAGGGAAATATCTGCTTCTAAATCCAAAACGCAGCTACCTAACAGAACGGTTGTCAATGTGTGCACTCAACTTCCAGAGTTAAACCCGTGTGTGGATTCAGCAGTCTGCAAACACTTTCTCTACAGAGTCCCAAAACAGGCGTTTTCAGCCCATTACCGGCATATGGAAGAAACAGCAGTCAGCACAGGGAAATATCTGCTTCTAAATCCAAAACGCAGCTATCTAACAGAACGGTTGTCAATGTGTGCACTCAACTTCCAGAGTTAAACCCGTGTGTGGATTCAGCAGTCGGCAAACACTTTCTCTGCAGAGTCCCAAAGCAGGCGTTTTCAGCCCATTACCGGCATATGGAAGAAACAGCAGTCAGCACAGGGAAATATCTGCTTCTAAATCCAAAACGCAGCTATCTAACAGAACGGTTGTCAATGTGTGCACTCAACTTCCAGAGTTAAACCCGTGTGTGGATTCAGCAGTCTGCAAACACTTTCTCTGTAGAGTCCAAAAACAGGCGTTTTCAACCCATTACCGGCATATGGAAGAAACAGCAGTAAGCACAGGGAAACATCTGCTTCTAAATCCAAAACGCAGATACCTAACAGAACGGTTGTCAATGTGTGCACTCAACTTCCAGAGTTAAACCCGTGTGTGGATTCAGCAGTCTGCAAACACTTTCTCTGCAGAGTCCCAAAAGAGGCGTTTTCGGCCCATTACCGTCATATGGAAGAAACAGCAGTAAGCACAGGGAAATATCTGCTTCTAAATCCAAAACGCAGCTATCTAACAGAACGGTTGTCAATGTGTGCACTCAACTTCCAGAGTTAAACCCGTGTGTGGATTCAGCAGTCTGCAAACACTTTCTCTGTAGAGTCCCAAAACAGGCGTTTTCGGCCCATTTCCGGCATATGGAAGAAACAGCAGTAAGCACAGGGAAATATCTGCTTCTAAATCCAAAACGCAGCTATCTAACAGAACGGTTGTCAATGTGTGCACTCAACTTCCAGAGTTAAACCCGTTTGTGGATTCAGCAGTCTGCAAACACTTTCTCTGCAGAGTCCCAAAACAGGCGTTTTCAGCCCATTACCGGCATATGGAAGAAACAGCAGTAAGCACAGGGAAATATCTGCTTCTAAATCCAAAACGCAGCTATCTAACAGAACGGTTGTCAATGTGTGCACTCAACTTCCAGAGTTAAACCCGTGTGTGGATTCAGCAGTCTGCAAAAACTTTCTCTGCAGAGTCCCAAAACAGGCGTTTTCAGACCATTACCGGCATATGGAAGAAACAGCAGTAAGCACAGGGAAATATCTGCTTCTAAATCCAAAACGCAGCTATCTAACTGAACGGTTGTCAATGTGTGCACTGAACTTCCAGAGTTAAACCCGTGTGTGGATTCAGCCGTCTGCAAACACTTTCTCTGCAGGGTCCCAAAACAGTCGTTTTCAGCCCATTACCGGCATATGGAAGAAACAGCAGTAAGCACAGGGAAATATCTGCTTCTAAATCCAAAACGCAGCTATCTAACAGAACGGTTGTCAATGTGTGCACTCAACTTCCAGAGTTAAACCCGTGTGTGTATTCAGCAGTCTGCAAACACTTTATCTGCAGAGTCCCAAAACAGGCGTTTTCAGCCCATTACCGGCATATGGAAGAAACAGCAGTAAGCACAGGGAAATATCTGCTTCTAAATCCAAAACGCAGCTATCTAGCAGAACGGTTGTCAATGTGTGCACTCAACTTCCAGAGTTAAACCCGTGTGTGGATTCAGCAGTCTGCAAACACTTTCTCTGCAGAGTCCCAAAACAGGCGTTTTCAGCCCATTACCGGCATATGGAAGAAACAGCAGTCAGCACAGGGAAATATCTGCTTCTAAATCCAAAACGCAGCTATCTAACAGAATGGTTGTCAATGTGTGCACTCAACTTCCAGAGTTAAACCCGTGTGTGGATTCAGCAGTCTGCAAACACTTTCTCTGCAGAGTCCCAAAACAGGCGTTTTCAGCCCATTACCGGCATATGGAAGAAACAGCAGTCAGCACAGGGAAATATCTGCTTCTAAATCCAAAACGCAGCTATCTAACAGAACGGTTGTCAATGTGTGCACTCAACTTCCAGAGTTAAACCCGTGTGTGGATTCAGCAGTCTGCAAACACTGTCTCTGCAGAGTCCCAAAACAGGCGTTTTCAGACCATTACCGGCATATGGAAGAAACAGCAATAAGCACAGGGAAATATCTGCTTCTAAATCCAAAACGCAGCTATCTAACAGAACGGTTGTCAATGTGTGCACTCAACTTCCAGAGTTAAACCCGTGTGTGGATTCAGCCGTCTGCAAACACTTTCTCTGCAGGGTCCCCAAACAGGCGTTTTCAGCCCATTACCGGCATATGGAAGAAACAGCAGTAAGCACAGGGAAATATCTGCTTCTAAATCCAAAACGCAGATACCTAACAGAACGGTTGTCAATGTGTGCACTCAACTTCCAGAGTTAAACCCGTGTGTGGATTCAGCAGTCTGCAAACACTTTCTCTGCAGAGTCCCAAAAGAGGCGTTTTCGGCCCATTACCGTCATATGGAAGAAACAGCAGTAAGCACAGGGAAATATCTGCTTCTAAATCCAAAACGCAGCTATCTAACAGAACGGTTGTCAATGTGTGCACTCAACTTCCAGAGTTAAACCCGTGTGTGGATTCAGCAGTCTGCAAACACTTTCTCTGTAGAGTCCCAAAACAGGCGTTTTCGGCCCATTTCCGGCATATGGAAGAAACAGCAGTAAGCACAGGGAAATATCTGCTTCTAAATCCAAAACGCAGCTATCTAACAGAACGGTTGTCAATGTGTGCACTCAACTTCCAGAGTTAAACCCGTGTGTGGATTCAGCAGTCTGCAAACACTTTCTCTGCAGAGTCCCAAAACAGACGTTTTCAGCCCATTACCGGCATATGGAAGAAACAGCAGTAAGCACAGGGAAATATCTGCTTCTAAATCCAAAACGCAGCTATCTAACAGAACGGTTGTCAATGTGTGCACTCAACTTCCAGAGTTAAACCCGTGTGTGGATTCAGCAGTCTGCAAAAACTTTCTCTGCAGAGTCCCAAAACAGGCGTTTTCAGACCATTACCGGCATATGGAAGAAACAGCAGTAAGCACAGGGAAATATCTGCTTCTAAATCCAAAACGCAGCTATCTAACTGAACGGTTGTCAATGTGTGCACTGAACTTCCAGAGTTAAACCCGTGTGTGGATTCAGCCGTCTGCAAACACTTTCTCTGCAGGGTCCCAAAACAGTCGTTTTCAGCCCATT
Organism: Aotus nancymaae; assembly: GCF_030222135.1. Lineage (NCBI taxonomy): Eukaryota > Metazoa > Chordata > Mammalia > Primates > Aotidae > Aotus > Aotus nancymaae. The sequence goes on from NW_026988696.1 coordinate 27,367, forward strand.
ACCGGCATATGGAAGAAACAGCAGTAAGCACAGGGAAATATCTGCTTCTAAATCCAAAACGCAGCTATCTAACAGAACGGTTGTCAATGTGTGCACTCAACTTCCAGAGTTAAACCCGTGTGTGTATTCAGCAGTCTGCAAACACTTTATCTGCAGAGTCCCAAAACAGGCGTTTTCAGCCCATTAGCGGCATATGGAAGAAACAGCAGTAAGCACAGGGAAATATCTGCTTCTAAATCCAAAACGCAGCTATCTAGCAGAACGGTTGTCAATGTGTGCACTCAACTTCCAGAGTTAAACCCGTGTGTGGATTCAGCAGTCTGCAAACACTTTCTCTGCAGAGTCCCAAAACAGGCGTTTTCAGCCCATTACCGGCATATGGAAGAAACAGCAGTCAGCACAGGGAAATATCTGCTTCTAAATCCAAAACGCAGCTATCTAACAGAATGGTTGTCAATGTGTGCACTCAACTTCCAGAGTTAAACCCGTGTGTGGATTCAGCAGTCTGCAAACACTTTCTCTGCAGAGTCCCAAAACAGGCGTTTTCAGCCCATTACCGGCATATGGAAGAAACAGCAGTCAGCACAGGGAAATATCTGCTTCTAAATCCAAAACGCAGCTATCTAACAGAACGGTTGTCAATGTGTGCACTCAACTTCCAGAGTTAAACCCGTGTGTGGATTCAGCAGTCTGCAAACACTGTCTCTGCAGAGTCCCAAAACAGGCGTTTTCAGACCATTACCGGCATATGGAAGAAACAGCAATAAGCACAGGGAAATATCTGCTTCTAAATCCAAAACGCAGCTACCTAACAGAACGGTTGTCAATGTGTGCACTCAACTTCCAGAGTTAAACCCGTGTGTGGATTCAGCCGTCTGCAAACACTTTCTCTGCAGGGTCCCCAAACAGGCGTTTTCAGCCCGTTACCGGCATATGGAAGAAACAGCAGTAAGCACAGGGAAATATCTGCTTCTAAATCCAAAACGCAGCTATCTAACAGAACGGTTGTCAATGTGTGCACTCAACTTCCAGAGTTAAACCCGTGTGTGTATTCAGCAGTCTGCAAACACTTTCTCTGCAGAGTCCCAAAACAGGCGTTTTCAGCCCATTACCGGCATATGGAAGAAACAGCAGTCAGCACAGGGAAATATCTGCTTCTAAATCCAAAACGCAGCTATCTAACAGAACGGTTGTCAATGTGTGCACTCAACTTCCAGAGTTAAACCCGTGTGTGGATTCAGCAGTCTGCAAACAGTTTCTCTGCAGAGTCCCAAAACAGGCGTTTTCAGCCCATTACCGGCATATGGAAGAAACAGCAGTCAGCACAGGGAAATATCTGCTTCTAAATCGAAAACGCAGCTATCTAACAGAACGGTTGTCAATGTGTGCACTCAACTTCCAGAGTTAAACCCGTGTGTGGATTCAGCAGTCTGCAAACACTTTCTGTGCAGAGTCCCAAAACAGGCGTTCTCAGCCCATTACAGGCATATGGAAGAAACAGCAGAAAGCACAGGGAAATATCTGCTTCTAAATCCAAAACGAAGCTATCTAACAGAACGGTTGTCAATGTGTGCACTCAACTTCCAGAGTTAAACCCGTGTGTGGTTTCAGCAGTCTGCAAACACTTTCTGTGCAGAGTCCCAAAACAGGCGTTTTCAGCCCATTACCGGCATATGGAAGAAACAGCAGCAAGCACAGGGAAATATCTGCTTCTAAATCCAAAACGCAGCTATCTAACAGAACGGTTGTCAATGTGTGCACTCAATTTCCAGAGTTAAACCCGTGTGTGGATTCAGCAGTCTGCAAACACTTTCTTTGCAGAGTCCCAAAACAGGCGTTTTCAGCCCATTACCGGCATATGGAAGAAACAGCAGTAAGCACCGGGAAATATCTGCTTCTAAATCCAAAACGCAGCTATCTAACAGAACGGTTGTCAATGTGTGCACTCAACTTCCAGAGTTAACCCCGTTTGCGGATTCAGCAGTCTGCAAACACTTTCTCTGCAGAGTCCCAAAACAGGCGTTTTCAGCCCATTACCGGCATATGGAAGAAACAGCAGTAAGCACAGGGAAATATCTGCTTCTAAATCCAAAACGCAGCTATCTAACAGAACGGTTGTCAATGTGGGCACTCAACTTCCAGAGTTAAACCCGTGTGTGGATTCAGTAGTCTGCAAACACTTTCTCTGTAGAGTCCCAAAACAGGCGTTTTCAGCCCATTACCGGCATATGGAAGAAACAGCAGTCAGCACAGGGAAATATCTGCTTCTAAATCCAAAACGCAGCTATCTAACAGAACGGTTGTCAGTGTGTGCACTCAACTTCCAGAGTTAAACCCGTGTGTGGATTCAGCAGTCTGCAAACACTTTCTCTGCAGAGTCCCAAAACAGGCGTTCTCAGCCCATTACCGGCATATGGAAGAAACAGCAGTAAGCACAGGGAAATATCTGCTTCTAAATCCAAAATGCAGCTATCTAACAGAACGGTTGTCAATGTGTGCACTCAACTTCCAGAGTTAAACCCGTGTGTGGATTCAGCAGTCTGCAAACACTTTCTGTGCAGAGTCCCAAGACAGGCGTTTTCAGCCCATTACCGGCATATGGAAGAAACAGCAGTAAGCACAGGGAAATATCTGCTTCTAAATCCAAAACGCAGCTACCTAACAGAACGGTTGTCAATGTGTGCACTCAGCTTCCAGAGTTAAACCCGTGTGTGGATTCAGCAGTCTGCAAACACTTTCTCTACAGAGTCCCAAAACAGGCGTTTTCAGCCCATTACCGGCATATGGAAGAAACAGCAGTCAGCACAGGGAAATATCTGCTTCTAAATCCAAAACGCAGCTATCTAACAGAACGGTTGTCAATGTGTGCACTCAACTTCCAGAGTTAAACCCGTGTGTGGATTCAGCAGTCGGCAAACACTTTCTCTGCAGAGTCCCAAAACAGGCGTTTTCAGCCCATTACCGGCATATGGAAGAAACAGCAGTAAGAACTGGGAAATATCTGCTTCTAAATCCAAAAGGCAGCTATCTAACAGAACGGTTGTCAATGTGTGCACTCAACTTCCAGAGTTAAACCCGTGTGTGGATTCAGCAGTCTGCAAACACTTTCTCTGTAGAGTCCAAAAACAGGCGTTTTCAACCCATTACCGGCATATGGAAGAAACAGCAGTAAGCACAGGGAAACATCTGCTTCTAAATCCAAAACGCAGCTACCTAACAGAACGATTGTCAATGTGTGCACTCAACTTCCAGAGTTAAACCCGTGTGTGGATTCAGCAGTCTGCAAACACTTTCTCTGCAGAGTCCCAAAAGAGGCGTTTTCGGCCCATTACCGGCATATGGAAGAAACAGCAGTAAGCACAGGGAAATATCTGCTTCTAAATCCAAAACGCAGCTATCTAACAGAACGGTTGTCAATGTGTGCACTCAACTTCCAGAGTTAAACCCGTGTGTGGATTCAGCAGTCTGCAAACACTTTCTCTGTAGAGTCCCAAAACAGGCGTTTTCGGCCCATTTCCGGCATATGGAAGAAACAGCAGTAAGCACAGGGAAATATCTGCTTCTAAATCCAAAACTCAGCTATCTAACAGAACGGTTGTCAATGTGTGCACTCAACTTCCAGAGTTAAACCCGTGTGTGGATTCAGCCGTCTGCAAACACTTTCTCTGCAGGGTCCCCAAACAGGCGTTTTCAGCCCATTACCGGCATATGGAAGAAACAGCAGTAAGCACAGGGAAATATCTGCTTCTAAATCCAAAACGCAGCTATCTAACAGAACGGTTGTCAATGTGTGCACTCAACTTCCAGAGTTAAACCCGTGTGTGTATTCAGCAGTCTGCAAACACTTTCTCTGCAGAGTCCCAAAACAGGCGTTTTCAGCCCATTACCGGCATATGGAAGAAACAGCAGTCAGCACAGGGAAATATCTGCTTCTAAATCCAAAACGCAGCTATCTAACAGAACGGTTGTCAATGTGTGCACTCAACTTCCAGAGTTAAACCCGTGTGTGGATTCAGCAGTCTGCAAACAGTTTCTCTGCAGAGTCCCAAAACAGGCGTTTTCAGCCCATTACCGGCATATGGAAGAAACAGCAGTCAGCACAGGGAAATATCTGCTTCTAAATCCAAAACGCAGCTATCTAACAGAACGGTTGTCAATGTGTGCACTCAACTTCCAGAGTTAAACCCGTGTGTGGATTCAGCAGTCTGCAAACACTTTCTTTGCAGAGTCCCAAAACAGGCGTTTTCAGCCCATTACCGGCATATGGAAGAAACAGCAGTAAGCACAGGGAAATATCTGCTTCTAAATCCAAAACGCAGCTATCTAACAGAACGGTTGTCAATGTGTGCACTCAACTTCCAGAGTTAACCCCGTGTGCGGATTCAGCAGTCTGCAAACACTTTCTCTGCAGAGTCCCAAAACAGGCGTTTTCAGCCCATTACCGGCATATGGAAGAAACAGCAGTAAGCACAGGGAAATATCTGCTTCTAAATCCAAAACGCAGCTATCTAACAGAACGGTTGTCAATGTGGGCACTCAACTTCCAGAGTTAAACCCGTGTGTGGATTCAGTAGTCTGCAAACACTTTCTCTGTAGAGTCCCAAAACAGGCGTTTTCAGCCCATTACCGGCATATGGAAGAAACAGCAGTCAGCACAGGGAAATATCTGCTTCTAAATCCAAAACGCAGCTATCTAACAGAACGGTTGTCAGTGTGTGCACTCAACTTCCAGAGTTAAACCCGTGTGTGGATTCAGCAGTCTGCAAACACTTTCTCTGCAGAGTCCCAAAACAGGCGTTCTCAGCCCATTACCGGCATATGGAAGAAACAGCAGTAAGCACAGGGAAATATCTGCTTCTAAATCCAAAATGCAGCTATCTAACAGAACGGTTGTCAATGTGTGCACTCAACTTCCAGAGTTAAACCCGTGTGTGGATTCAGCAGTCTGCAAACACTTTCTGTGCAGAGTCCCAAGACAGGCGTTTTCAGCCCATTACCGGCATATGGAAGAAACAGCAGTAAGCACAGGGAAATATCTGCTTCTAAATCCAAAACGCAGCTACCTAACAGAACGGTTGTCAATGTGTGCACTCAGCTTCCAGAGTTAAACCCGTGTGTGGATTCAGCAGTCTGCAAACACTTTCTCTACAGAGTCCCAAAACAGGCGTTTTCAGCCCATTACCGGCATATGGAAGAAACAGCAGTCAGCACAGGGAAATATCTGCTTCTAAATCCAAAACGCAGCTATCTAACAGAACGGTTGTCAATGTGTGCACTCAACTTCCAGAGTTAAACCCGTGTGTGGATTCAGCAGTCGGCAAACACTTTCTCTGCAGAGTCCCAAAACAGGCGTTTTCAGCCCATTACCGGCATATGGAAGAAACAGCAGTAAGAACTGGGAAATATCTGCTTCTAAATCCAAAAGGCAGCTATCTAACAGAACGGTTGTCAATGTGTGCACTCAACTTCCAGAGTTAAACCCGTGTGTGGATTCAGCAGTCTGCAAACACTTTCTCTGTAGAGTCCAAAAACAGGCGTTTTCAACCCATTACCGGCATATGGAAGAAACAGCAGTAAGCACAGGGAAACATCTGCTTCTAAATCCAAAACGCAGCTACCTAACAGAACGATTGTCAATGTGTGCACTCAACTTCCAGAGTTAAACCCGTGTGTGGATTCAGCAGTCTGCAAACACTTTCTCTGCAGAGTCCCAAAAGAGGCGTTTTCGGCCCATTACCGTCATATGGAAGAAACAGCAGTAAGCACAGGGAAATATCTGCTTCTAAATCCAAAACGCAGCTATCTAACAGAACGGTTGTCAATGTGTGCACTCAACTTCCAGAGTTAAACCCGTGTGTGGATTCAGCAGTCTGCAAACACTTTCTCTGTAGAGTCCCAAAACAGGCGTTTTCGGCCCATTTCCGGCATATGGAAGAAACAGCAGTAAGCACAGGGAAATATCTGCTTCTAAATCCAAAACTCAGCTATCTAACAGAACGGTTGTCAATGTGTGCACTCAACTTCCAGAGTTAAACCCGTGTGTGGATTCAGCAGTCTGCAAACACTTTCTCTGCAGAGTCCCAAAACAGGCGTTTTCAGCCCATTACCGGCATATGGAAGAAACAGCAGTCAGCACAGGGAAATATCTGCTTCTAAATTCAAAACGCAGCTATCTAACAGAATGGTTGTCAATGTGTGCACTCAACTTCCAGAGTTAAACCCGTGTGTGGATTCAGCAGTCTGCAAACACTTTCTCTGCAGAGTCCCAAAACAGGCGTTTTCAGCCCATTACCGGCATATGGAAGAAACAGCAGTCAGCACAGGGAAATATCTGCTTCTAAATCCAAAACGCAGCTATCTAACAGAACGGTTGTCAATGTGTGCACTCAACTTCCAGAGTTAAACCCGTGTGTGGATTCAGCAGTCTGCAAACACTGTCTCTGCAGAGTCCCAAAACAGGCGTTTTCAGACCATTACCGGCATATGGAAGAAACAGCAATAAGCACAGGGAAATATCTGCTTCTAAATCCAAAACGCAGCTATCTAACAGAACGGTTGTCAATGTGTGCACTCAACTTCCAGAGTTAAACCCGTGTGTGGATTCAGCCGTCTGCAAACACTTTCTCTGCAGGGTCCCCAAACAGGCGTTTTCAGCCCATTACCGGCATATGGAAGAAACAGCAGTAAGCACAGGGAAATATCTGCTTCTAAATCCAAAACGCAGCTATCTAACAGAACGGTTGTCAATGTGTGCACTCAACTTCCAGAGTTAAACCCGTGTGTGTATTCAGCAGTCTGCAAACACTTTCTCTGCAGAGTCCCAAAACAGGCGTTTTCAGCCCATTACCGGCATATGGAAGAAACAGCAGTAAGCACAGGGAAATATCTGCTTCTAAATCCAAAACGCAGCTATCTAACAGAACGGTTGTCAATGTGTGCACTCAACTTCCAGAGTTAAACCCGTGTGTGGATTCAGCAGTCTGCAAACAGTTTCTCTGCAGAGTCCCAAAACAGGCGTTTTCAGCCCATTACCGGCATATGGAAGAAACAGCAGTCAGCACAGGGAAATATCTGCTTCTAAATCCAAAACGCAGCTATCTAACAGAACGGTTGTCAATGTGTGCACTCAACTTCCAGAGTTAAACCCGTGTGTGGATTCAGAAGTCTGCAAACACTTTCTGTGCAGAGTCCCAAAACAGGCGTTCTCAGCCCATTACAGGCATATGGAAGAAACAGCAGTAAGCACAGGGAAATATCTGCTTCTAAATCCAAAACGAAGCTATCTAACAGAACGGTTGTCAATGTGTGCACTCAACTTCCAGAGTTAAACCCGTGTGTGGTTTCAGCAGTCTGCAAACACTTTCTGTGCAGAGTCCCAAAACAGGCGTTTTCAGCCCATTACCGGCATATGGAAGAAACAGCAGCAAGCACAGGGAAATATCTGCTTCTAAATCCAAAACGCAGCTATCTAACAGAACGGTTGTCAATGTGTGCACTCAACTTCCAGAGTTAAACCCGTGTGTGGATTCAGCAGTCTGCAAACACTTTCTTTGCAGAGTCCCAAAACAGGCGTTTTCAGCCCATTACCGGCATATGGAAGAAACAGCAGTAAGCACCGGGAAATATCTGCTTCTAAATCCAAAACGCAGCTATCTAACAGAACGGTTGTCAATGTGTGCACTCAACTTCCAGAGTTAACCCCGTGTGTGGATTCAGCAGTCTGCAAACACTTTCTCTGCAGAGTCCCAAAACAGGCGTTTTCAGCCCATTACCGGCATATGGAAGAAACAGCAGTAAGCACAGGGAAATATCTGCTTCTAAATCCAAAACGCAGCTATCTAACAGAACGGTTGTCAATGTGGGCACTCAACTTCCAGAGTTAAACCCGTGTGTGGATTCAGTAGTCTGCAAACACTTTCTCTGTAGAGTCCCAAAACAGGCGTTTTCAGCCCATTACCGGCATATGGAAGAAACAGCAGTCAGCACAGGGAAATATCTGCTTCTAAATCCAAAACGCAGCTATCTAACAGAACGGTTGTCAGTGTGTGCACTCAACTTCCAGAGTTAAACCCGTGTGTGGATTCAGCAGTCTGCAAACACTTTCTCTGCAGAGTCCCAAAACAGGCGTTCTCAGCCCATTACCGGCATATGGAAGAAACAGCAGTAAGCACAGGGAAATATCTGCTTCTAAATCCAAAATGCAGCTATCTAACAGAACGGTTGTCAATGTGTGCACTCAACTTCCAGAGTTAAACCCGTGTGTGGATTCAGCAGTCTGCAAACACTTTCTGTGCAGAGTCCCAAGACAGGCGTTTTCAGCCCATTACCGGCATATGGAAGAAACAGCAGTAAGCACAGGGAAATATCTGCTTCTAAATCCAAAACGCAGCTACCTAACAGAACGGTTGTCAATGTGTGCACTCAGCTTCCAGAGTTAAACCCGTGTGTGGATTCAGCAGTCTGCAAACACTTTCTCTACAGAGTCCCAAAACAGGCGTTTTCAGCCCATTACCGGCATATGGAAGAAACAGCAGTCAGCACAGGGAAATATCTGCTTCTAAATCCAAAACGCAGCTATCTAACAGAACGGTTGTCAATGTGTGCACTCAACTTCCAGAGTTAAACCCGTGTGTGGATTCAGCAGTCGGCAAACACTTTCTCTGCAGAGTCCCAAAACAGGCGTTTTCAGCCCATTACCGGCATATGGAAGAAACAGCAGTAAGAACTGGGAATTATCTGCTTCTAAATCCAAAAGGCAGCTATCTAACAGAACGGTTGTCAATGTGTGCACTCAACTTCCAGAGTTAAACCCGTGTGTGGATTCAGCAGTCTGCAAACACTTTCTCTGTAGAGTCCAAAAACAGGCGTTTTCAACCCATTACCGGCATATGGAAGAAACAGCAGTAAGCACAGGGAAACATCTGCTTCTAAATCCAAAACGCAGCTACCTAACAGAACGATTGTCAATGTGTGCACTCAACTTCCAGAGTTAAACCCGTGTGTGGATTCAGCAGTCTGCAAACACTTTCTCTGCAGAGTCCCAAAAGAGGCGTTTTCGGCCCATTACCGTCATATGGAAGAAACAGCAGTAAGCACAGGGAAATATCTGCTTCTAAATCCAAAACGCAGCTATCTAACAGAACGGTTGTCAATGTGTGCACTCAACTTCCAGAGTTAAACCCGTGTGTGGATTCAGCAGTCTGCAAACACTTTCTCTGTAGAGTCCCAAAACAGGCGTTTTCGGCCCATTTCCGGCATATGGAAGAAACAGCAGTAAGCACAGGGAAATATCTGCTTCTAAATCCAAAACTCAGCTATCTAACAGAACGGTTGTCAATGTGTGCACTCAACTTCCAGAGTTAAACCCGTGTGTGGATTCAGCAGTCTGCAAACACTTTCTCTGCAGAGTCCCAAGACAGGCGTTTTCAGCCCATTACCGGCATATGGAAGAAACAGCAGTAAGCACAGGGAAATATCTGCTTCTAAATCCAAAACGCAGCTATCTAACAGAACGGTTGTCAATGTGTGCACTCAACTTCCAGAGTTAAACCCGTGTGTGGATTCAGCAGTCTGCAAAAACTTTCTCTGCAGAGTCCCAAAACAGGCGTTTTCAGACCATTACCGGCATATGGAAGAAACAGCAGTAAGCACAGGGAAATATCTGCTTCTAAATCCAAAACGCAGCTATCTAACTGAACGGTTGTCAATGTGTGCACTGAACTTCCAGAGTTAAACCCGTGTGTGGATTCAGCCGCCTGCAAACACTTTCTCTGCAGGGTCCCAAAACAGTCGTTTTCAGCCCATTACCGGCATATGGAAGAAACACCAGTCAGCACAGGGAAATATCTGCTTCTAAATCCAAAACGCAGCTATCTAACAGAACGGTTGTCAATGTGTGCACTCAACTTCCAGAGTTAAACCCGTGTGTGTATTCAGCAGTCTGCAAACACTTTATCTGCAGAGTCCCAAAACAGGCGTTTTCAGCCCATTACCGGCATATGGAAGAAACAGCAGTAAGCACAGGGAAATATCTGCTTCTAAATCCAAAACGCAGCTACCTAACAGAACGGTTGTCAATGTGTGCACTCAACTTCCAGAGTTAAACCCGTGTGTGGATTCAGCAGTCTGCAAACACTTTCTCTGCAGAGTCCCAAAACAGGCGTTTTCAGCCCATTACCGGCATATGGAAGAAACAGCAGTCAGCACAGGGAAATATCTGCTTCTAAATCCAAAACGCAGCTATCTAACAGAACGGTTGTCAATGTGTGCACTCTACTTCCAGAGTTAAACCCGTGTGTGGATTCAGCAGTCTGCAAACACTTTCTCTGCAGAGTCCCAAACAGGCGTTTTCAGCCCATTACCGGCATATGGAAGAAACAGCAGTCAGCACAGGGACATATCTGCTTCTAAATCCAAAACGCAGCTATCTAACAGAACGGTTGTCAATGTGTGCACTCAACTTCCAGAGTTAAACCCGTGTGTGGATTCAGCAGTCTGCAAAAACTTTCTCTGCAGAGTCCCAAAACAGGCGTTTTCACCCATTTACCGGCATATGGAAGAAACAGCAGTAAGCACAGGGAAATATCTGCTTCTAAATCCAAAACGCATCTATCTAACAGAACGGTTGTCAATGTGTGCACTCAACTTCCAGAGTTCAACCCGTGTGTGGATTCAGCAGTCTGCAAACACTGTCTCTGCAGAGTCCCAAAACAGGCGTTTTCAGCCCATTACCGGCATATGGTAGAAACAGCAGTAAGCACAGGGAAATATCTGCTCCTAAATCCAAAACGCAGCTATCTAACAGAACGGTTGTCAATGTGTGCACTCAACTTCCAGAGTTAAACCCGTGTGTGGATTCAGCAGTCTGCAAACACTTTCTCTGCAGAGTCCCAAACAGGCGTTTTCCGCCCATTACCGGCATATGGAAGAAACAGCAGTCAGCACAGGGAAATATCTGCTTCTAAATCCAAAACGCAGCTATCTAACAGAACGGTTGTCAATGTGTGCACTCAACTTCCAGAGTTAAACCCGTGTGTGGATTCAGCAGTCTGCAAAAACTTTCTCTGCAGAGTCCCAAAACAGGCGTTTTCAGACCATTACAGGCATATGGAAGAAACAGCAGTAAGCACAGGGAAATATCTGCTTCTAAATCCAAAACGCAGCTATCTAACAGAACGGTTGTCAATGTGTGCACTCAACTTCCAGAGTTAAACCCGTGTGTGGATTCAGCCGTCTGCAAACACTTTCTCTGCAGGGTCCCAAAACAGGCGTTTTCAGCCCATTACCGGCATATGGAAGAAACAGCAGTAAGCACAGGGAAATATCTGCTTCTAAATCCAAAACGCAGCTATCTAACAGAACGGTTGTCAATGTGTGCACTCAACTTCCAGAGTTAAACCCGTGTGTGGATTCAGCAGTCTGCAAACACTTTCTCTGCAGAGTCCCAAAACAGGCGTTTTCAGCCCATTACCGGCATATGGAAGAAACAGCAGTAAGCACAGGGAAATATCTGCTTCTAAATCCAAAACGCAGCTATCTAACAGAACGGTTGTCAATGTGTGCACTCAACTTCCAGAGTTAATCCCGTGTGTGGATTCAGCAGTCTGCAAACAGTTTCTCTGCAGAGTCCCAAAACAGGCGTTTTCAGCCCATTAACGGCATATGGAAGAAACAGCAGTCAGCACAGGGAAATATCTGCTTCTAAATCCAAAACGCAGCTATCTAACAGAACGGTTGTCAATGTGTGCACTCAACTTCCAGAGTTAAACCCGTGTGTGGATTCAGCAGTCTGCAAACACTTTCTCTGCAGAGTCCCAAAACAGGCGTTCTCAGCCCATTACAGGCATATGGAAGAAACAGCAGTAAGCACAGGGAAATATCTGCTTCTAAATCCAAAACGCAGCTATCTAACAGAACGGTTGTCAATGTGTGCACTCAACTTCCAGAATTAAACCCGTGTGTGGTTTCAGCAGTCTGCAAACACTTTCTGTGCAGAGTCCCAAAACAGGCGTTTTCAGCCCATTACCGGCATATGGAAGAAACAGCAGTAAGCACAGGGAAATATCTGCTTCTAAATCCAAAACGCAGCTATCTAACAGAACGGTTGTCAATGTGTGCACTCAACTTCCAGAGTTAAACCCGTGTGTGTATTCAGCAGTCTGCAAACACTTTCTTTGCAGAGTCCCAAAACAGGCGTTTTCAGCCCATTACCGGCATATGGAAGAAACAGCAGTCAGCACAGGGAAATATCTGCTTCTAAATCCAAAACGCAGCTACCTAACAGAACGGTTGTCAATGTGTGCACTCAACTTCCAGAGTTAAACCCGTGTGTAGATTCAGCAGTCTGCAAACACTTTCTGTGCAGAGTCCCAAAACAGGCGTTTTCAGCCCATTACCGGCATATGGAAGAAACAGCAGTCAGCACAGGGAAATATCTGCTTCTAAATCCAAAATGCAGCTACCTAACAGAACGGTTGTCAATGTGTGCACTCAACTTCCAGAGTTAAACCCGTGTGTGGATTCAGCAGTCTGCAAACACTTTCTCTACAGAGTCCCAAAACAGGAGTTTTCAGCCCTTTACCGGAATATGGAAGAAACAGCAGTCAGCACAGGGAAATATCTGCTTCTAAATCCAAAACGCAGCTATCTAACAGAACGGTTGTCAATGTGTGCACTCAACTTCCAGAGTTAAACCCGTGTGTGGATTCAGCAGTCTGCAAACACTTTCTCTGCAGAGTCCCAAAACAGGCGTTTTCACCCATTTACCGGCATATGGAAGAAACAGCAGTAAGCACAGGGAAATATCTGCTTCTAAATCCAAAACGCATCTATCTAACAGAACGGTTGTCAATGTGTGCACTCAACTTCCAGAGTTAAACCCGTGTGTGGATTCAGCAGTCTGCAAACACTGTCTCTGCAGAGTCCCAAAACAGGCGTTTTCAGCCCATTACCGGCATATGGAAGAAACAGCAGTAAGCACAGGGAAATATCTGCTTCTAAATCCAAAACGCAGCTATCTAACAGAACGGTTGTCAATGTGTGCACTCAACTTCCAGAGTTAAACCCGTGTGTGGATTCAGCAGTCTGCAAACACTTTCTCTGCAGAGTCCCAAATCAGGCGTTTTCAGCCCATTGCCGGCATATGGTAGAAACAGCAGTAAGCACAAGGAAATATCTACTTCTAAATCCAAAACGCAGCTATCTAACAGAACGGTTGTCAATGTGTGCACTCAACTTCCAGAGTTAAACCCGTGTGTGGATTCAGCAGTCTTCAAACTCTTTCTCTGCAGAGTCCCAAAACAGGCGTTTTCAGCCCATTACCGGCATATGGAAGAAACAGCAGTAAGCACAGGGAAATATCTGCTTCTAAATCCAAAACGCAGCAATCTAACAGAATGGTTATCAATGTGTGCACTCAACTTCCAGAGTTAAACCAGTGTGTGGATTCAGCAGTCTGCAAACACTTTCTCTGCAGAGTCCCAAAACAGGCGTTTTCAGCCCATTACCGGCATATGGAAGAAACAGCAGTAACCCCAGGAAATATCTGCTTCTAATTCCAAAACGCAGCTATCTAACAGAACGGTTGTCAATGTGTGCACTCACCTTCCAGAGTTAAACCCGTGTGTGGATTCAGCAGTCTGCAAACACTTTCTCTGCAGAGTCCCAAAACAGGCGTTTTCAGCCCATTACCGGCATATGGAAGAAACAGCAGTAAGCACAGGGAAATATCTGCTTCTAAATCCAAAACGCAGCTATCTAACAGAACGGTTGTCAATGTGTGCACTCAACTTCCAGAGTTAAACCCGTGTGTGGATTCAGCAGTCTGCAAACACTTTCTCTGCAGAGTCCCAAAACAGGCGTTTTCAGACCATTACCGGCATATGGAAGAAACAGCAGTAAGCACAGGGAAATATCTGCTTCTAAATCCAAAACGCAGCTATCTAACAGAACGGTTGACAATGTGTGCACTCAACTTCCAGAGTTAAACCCGTGTGTGGATTCAGCAGTCTGCAAACACTTTCTCTGTAGAGTCCCAAAACAGGCGTTTTCGGCCCATTTCCGGCATATGGAAGAAACAGCAGTAAGCACAGGGAAATATCTGCTTCTAAATCCAAAACGCAGCTATCTAACAGAACGGTTGTCAATGTGTGCACTCAACTTCCAGAGTTAAACCCGTGTGTGGATTCAGCAGTCTGCAAAAACTTTCTCTGCAGAGTCCCAAAACAGGCGTTTTCAGACCATTACCGGCATATGGAAGAAACAGCAGTAAGCACAGGGAAATATCTGCTTCTAAATCCAAAACGCAGCTATCTAACTGAACGGTTGTCAATGTGTGCACTGAACTTCCAGAGTTAAACCCGTGTGTGGATTCAGCCGTCTGCAAACACTTTCTCTGCAGGGTCCCAAAACAGTCGTTTTCAGCCCATTACCGGCATATGGAAGAAACAGCAGTAAGCACAGGGAAATATCTGCTTCTAAATCCAAAACGCAGCTATCTAACAGAACGGTTGTCAATGTGTGCACTCAACTTCCAGAGTTAAACCCGTGTGTGTATTCAGCAGTCTGCAAACACTTTATCTGCAGAGTCCCAAAACAGGCGTTTTCAGCCCATTACCGGCATATGGAAGAAACAGCAGTAAGCACAGGGAAATATCTGCTTCTAAATCCAAAACGCAGCTACCTAACAGAACGGTTGTCAATGTGTGCACTCAACTTCCAGAGTTAAACCCGTGTGTGGATTCAGCAGTCTGCAAACACTTTCTCTGCAGAGTCCCAAAACAGGCGTTTTCAGCCCATTACCGGCATATGGAAGAAACAGCAGTCAGCACAGGGAAATATCTGCTTCTAAATCCAAAACGCAGCTATCTAACAGAACGGTTGTCAACGTGTGCACTCAACTTCCAGAGTTAAACCCGTGTGTGGATTCAGCAGTCTGCAAACACTTTCTCTGCAGAGTCCCAAACAGGTGTTTTCAGCCCATTACCGGCATATGGAAGAAACAGCAGTCAGCACAGGGAAATATCTGCTTCTAAATCCAAAACGCAGCTATCTAACAGAACGGTTGTCAATGTGTGCACTCAACTTCCAGAGTTAAACCCGTGTTTGGATTCAGCAGTCTGCAAAAACTTTCTCTGCAGAGTCCCAAAACAGGCGTTTTCAGACCATTACAGGCATATGGAAGAAACAGCAGTAAGCACAGGGAAATATCTGCTTCTAAATCCAAAACGCAGCTATCTAACAGAACGGTTGTCAATGTGTGCACTCAACTTCCAGAGTTAAACCCGTGTGTGGATTCAGCCGTCTGCAAACACTTTCTCTGCAGGGTCCCAAAACAGGCGTTTTCAGCCCATTACCGGCATATGGAAGAAACAGCAGTAAGCACAGGGAAATATCTGCTTCTAAATCCAAAACGCAGCTATCTAACAGAACGGTTGTCAATGTGTGCACTCAACTTCCAGAGTTAAACCCGTGTGTGGATTCAGCAGTCTGCAAACACTTTCTCTGCAGAGTCCCAAATCAGGCGTTTTCAGCCCATTGCCGGCATATGGTAGAAACAGCAGTAAGCACAAGGAAATATCTGCTTCTAAATCCAAAACGCAGCTATCTAACAGAACGGATGTCAATGTGTGCACTCAACTTCCAGAGTTAAACCCGTGTGTGGATTCAGCAGTCTTCAAACTCTTTCTCTGCAGAGTCCCAAAACAGGCGTTTTCAGCCCATTACCGGCATATGGAAGAAACAGCAGTAAGCACAGGGAAATATCTGCTTCTAAATCCAAAACGCAGCAATCTAACAGAATGGTTATCAATGTGTGCACTCAACTTCCAGAGTTAAACCAGTGTGTGGATTCAGCAGTCTGCAAACACATTCTCTGCAGAGTCCCAAAACAGGCGTTTTCAGCCCATTACCGGCATATGGAAGAAACAGCAGTCAGCACAGGGAAATATCTGCTTCTAAATCCAAAATGCAGCTACCTAACAGAACGGTTGTCAATGTGTGCACTCAACTTCCAGAGTTAAACCCGTGTGTGGATTCAGCAGTCTGCAAACACTTTCTCTACAGAGTCCCAAAACAGGAGTTTTCAGCCCTTTACCGGAATATGGAAGAAACAGCAGTCAGCACAGGGAAATATCTGCTTCTAAATCCAAAACGCAGCTATCTAACAGAACGGTTGTCAATGTGTGCACTCAACTTCCAGAGTTAAACCCGTGTGTGGATTCAGCAGTCTGCAAACACTTTCTCTGCAGAGTCCCAAAACAGGCGTTTTCACCCATTTACCGGCATATGGAAGAAACAGCAGTAAGCACAGGGAAATATCTGCTTCTAAATCCAAAACGCATCTATCTAACAGAACGGTTGTCAATGTGTGCACTCAACTTCCAGAGTTCAACCCGTGTGTGGATTCAGCAGTCTGCAAACACTGTCTCTGCAGAGTCCCAAAACAGGCGTTTTCAGCCCATTGCCGGCATATGGTAGAAACAGCAGTAAGCACAGGGAAATATCTGCTCCTAAATCCAAAACGCAGCTATCTAACAGAACGGTTGTCAATGTGTGCACTCAACTTCCAGAGTTAAACCCGTGTGTGGATTCAGCAGTCTGCAAACACTTTCTCTGCAGAGTCCCAAACAGGCGTTTTCAGCCCATTACCGGCATATGGAAGAAACAGCAGTCAGCACAGGGAAATATCTGCTTCTAAATCCAAAACGCAGCTATCTAACAGAACGGTTGTCAATGTGTGCACTCAACTTCCAGAGTTAAACCCGTGTGTGGATTCAGCAGTCTGCAAAAACTTTCTCTGCAGAGTCCCAAAACAGGCGTTTTCAGACCATTACAGGCATATGGAAGAAACAGCAGTAAGCACAGGGAAATATCTGCTTCTAAATCCAAAACGCAGCTATCTAACAGAACGGTTGTCAATGTGTGCACTCAACTTCCAGAGTTAAACCCGTGTGTGGATTCAGCCGTCTGCAAACACTTTCTCTGCAGGGTCCCAAAACAGGCGTTTTCAGCCCATTACCGGCATATGGAAGAAACAGCAGTAAGCACAGGGAAATATCTGCTTCTAAATCCAAAACGCAGCTATCTAACAGAACGGTTGTCAATGTGTGCACTCAACTTCCAGAGTTAAACCCGTGTGTGGATTCAGCAGTCTGCAAACACTTTCTCTGCAGAGTCCCAAAACAGGCGTTTTCAGCCCATTACCGGCATATGGAAGAAACAGCAGTAAGCACAGGGAAATATCTGCTTCTAAATCCAAAACGCAGCTATCTAACAGAACGGTTGTCAATGTGTGCACTCAACTTCCAGAGTTAATCCCGTGTGTGGATTCAGCAGTCTGCAAACAGTTTCTCTGCAGAGTCCCAAAACAGGCGTTTTCAGCCCATTAACGGCATATGGAAGAAACAGCAGTCAGCACAGGGAAATATCTGCTTCTAAATCCAAAACGCAGCTATCTAACAGAACGGTTGTCAATGTGTGCACTCAACTTCCAGAGTTAAACCCGTGTGTGGATTCAGCAGTCTGCAAACACTTTCTGTGCAGAGTCCCAAAACAGGCGTTCTCAGCCCATTACAGGCATATGGAAGAAACAGCAGTAAGCACAGGGAAATATCTGCTTCTAAATCCAAAACGCAGCTATCTAACAGAACGGTTGTCAATGTGTGCACTCAACTTCCAGAGTTAAACCCGTGTGTGGTTTCAGCAGTCTGCAAACACTTTCTGTGCAGAGTCCCAAAACAGGCGTTTTCAGCCCATTACCGGCATATGGAAGAAACAGCAGTAAGCACAGGGAAATATCTGCTTCTAAATCCAAAACGCAGCTATCTAACAGAACGGTTGTCAATGTGTGCACTCAACTTCCAGAGTTAAACCCGTGTGTGTATTCAGCAGTCTGCAAACACTTTCTTTGCAGAGTCCCAAAACAGGCGTTTTCAGCCCATTACCGGCATATGGAAGAAACAGCAGTCAGCACAGGGAAATATCTGCTTCTAAATCCAAAACGCAGCTACCTAACAGAACGGTTGTCAATGTGTGCACTCAACTTCCAGAGTTAAACCCGTGTGTAGATTCAGCAGTCTGCAAACACTTTCTGTGCAGAGTCCCAAAACAGGCGTTTTCAGCCCATTACCGGCATATGGAAGAAACAGCAGTCAGCACAGGGAAATATCTGCTTCTAAATCCAAAATGCAGCTACCTAACAGAACGGTTGTCAATGTGTGCACTCAACTTCCAGAGTTAAACCCGTGTGTGGATTCAGCAGTCTGCAAACACTTTCTCTACAGAGTCCCAAAACAGGAGATTTCAGCCCTTTACCGGAATATGGAAGAAACAGCAGTCAGCACAGGGAAATATCTGCTTCTAAATCCAAAACGCAGCTATCTAACAGAACGGTTGTCAATGTGTGCACTCAACTTCCAGAGTTAAACCCGTGTGTGGATTCAGCAGTCTGCAAACACTTTCTCTGCAGAGTCCCAAAACAGGCGTTTTCACCCATTTACCGGCATATGGAAGAAACAGCAGTAAGCACAGGGAAATATCTGCTTCTAAATCCAAAACACATCTATCTAACAGAACGGTTGTCAATGTGTGCACTCAACTTCCAGAGTTAAACCCGTGTGTGGATTCAGCAGTCTGCAAACACTGTCTCTGCAGAGTCCCAAAACAGGCGTTTTCAGCCCATTACCGGCATATGGAAGAAACAGCAGTAAGCACAGGGAAATATCTGCTTCTAAATCCAAAACGCAGCTATCTAACAGAACGGTTGTCAATGTGTGCACTCAACTTCCAGAGTTAAACCCGTGTGTGGATTCAGCAGTCTGCAAACACTTTCTCTGCAGAGTCCCAAATCAGGCGTTTTCAGCCCATTGCCGGCATATGGTAGAAACAGCAGTAAGCACAAGGAAATATCTGCTTCTAAATCCAAAACGCAGCTATCTAACAGAACGGTTGTCAATGTGTGCACTCAACTTCCAGAGTTAAACCCGTGTGTGGATTCAGCAGTCTTCAAACTCTTTCTCTGCAGAGTCCCAAAACAGGCGTTTTCAGCCCATTACCGGCATATGGAAGAAACAGCAGTAAGCACAGGGAAATATCTGCTTCTAAATCCAAAACGCAGCAATCTAACAGAATGGTTATCAATGTGTGCACTCAACTTCCAGAGTTAAACCAGTGTGTGGATTCAGCAGTCTGCAAACACTTTCTCTGCAGAGTCCCAAAACAGGCGTTTTCAGCCCATTACCGGCATATGGAAGAAACAGCAGTAACCCCAGGAAATATCTGCTTCTAATTCCAAAACGCAGCTATCTAACAGAACGGTTGTCAATGTGTGCACTCAACTTCCAGAGTTAAACCCGTGTGTGGATTCAGCAGTCTGCAAACACTTTCTCTGCAGAGTCCCAAAACAGGCGTTTTCAGCCCATTACCGGCATATGGAAGAAACAGCAGTAAGCACAGGGAAATATCTGCTTCTAAATCCAAAACGCAGCTATCTAACAGAACGGTTGTCAATGTGTGCACTCAACTTCCAGAGTTAAACCCGTGTGTGGATTCAGCAGTCTGCAAACACTTTCTCTGCAGAGTCCCAAAACAGGCGTTTTCAGACCATTACCGGCATATGGAAGAAACAGCAGTAAGCACAGGGAAATATCTGCTTCTAAATCCAAAACGCAGCTATCTAACAGAACGGTTGACAATGTGTGCACTCAACTTCCAGAGTTAAACCCGTGTGTGGATTCAGCAGTCTGCAAACACTTTCTCTGTAGAGTCCCAAAACAGGCGTTTTCGGCCCATTTCCGGCATATGGAAGAAACAGCAGTAAGCACAGGGAAATATCTGCTTCTAAATCCAAAACGCAGCTATCTAACAGAACGGTTGTCAATGTGTGCACTCAACTTCCAGAGTTAAACCCGTGTGTGGATTCAGCAGTCTGCAAAAACTTTCTCTGCAGAGTCCCAAAACAGGCGTTTTCAGACCATTACCGGCATATGGAAGAAACAGCAGTAAGCACAGGGAAATATCTGCTTCTAAATCCAAAACGCAGCTACCTAACAGAACGGTTGTCAATGTGTGCACTCAACTTCCAGAGTTAAACCCGTGTGTGGATTCAGCAGTCTGCAAACACTTTCTCTGCAGAGTCCCAAAACAGGCGTTTTCAGCCATTACCGGCATATGGAAGAAACAGCAGTCAGCACAGGGAAATATCTGCTTCTAAATCCAAAACGCAGCTATCTAACAGAACGGTTGTCAACGTGTGCACTCAACTTCCAGAGTTAAACCCGTGTGTGGATTCAGCAGTCTGCAAACACTTTCTCTGCAGAGTCCCAAACAGGTGTTTTCAGCCCATTACCGGCATATGGAAGAAACAGCAGTCAGCACAGGGAAATATCTGCTTCTAAATCCAAAACGCAGCTATCTAACAGAACGGTTGTCAATGTGTGCACTCAACTTCCAGAGTTAAACCCGTGTTTGGATTCAGCAGTCTGCAAAAACTTTCTCTGCAGAGTCCCAAAACAGGCGTTTTCAGACCATTACAGGCATATGGAAGAAACAGCAGTAAGCACAGGGAAATATCTGCTTCTAAATCCAAAACGCAGCTATCTAACAGAACGGTTGTCAATGTGTGCACTCAACTTCCAGAGTTAAACCCGTGTGTGGATTCAGCCGTCTGCAAACACTTTCTCTGCAGGGTCCCAAAACAGGCGTTTTCAGCCCATTACCGGCATATGGAAGAAACAGCAGTAAGCACAGGGAAATATCTGCTTCTAAATCCAAAACGCAGCTATCTAACAGAACGGTTGTCAATGTGTGCACTCAACTTCCAGAGTTAAACCCGTGTGTGGATTCAGCAGTCTGCAAACACTTTCTCTGCAGAGTCCCAAAACAGGCGTTTTCAGCCCATTACCGGCATATGGAAGAAACAGCAGTAAGCACAGGGAAATATCTGCTTCTAAATCCAAAACGCAGCTATCTAACAGAACGGTTGTCAATGTGTGCACTCAACTTCCAGAGTTAAACCCGTGTGTGGATTCAGCAGTCTGCAAACAGTTTCTCTGCAGAGTCCCAAAACAGGCGTTTTCAGCCCATTAACGGCATATGGAAGAAACAGCAGTCAGCACAGGGAAATATCTGCTTCTAAATCCAAAACGCAGCTATCTAACAGAACGGTTGTCAATGTGTGCACTCAACTTCCAGAGTTAAACCCGTGTGTGGATTCAGCAGTCTGCAAACACTTTCTGTGCAGAGTCCCAAAACAGGCGTTCTCAGCCCATTACAGGCATATGGAAGAAACAGCAGTAAGCACAGGGAAATATCTGCTTCTAAATCCAAAACGCAGCTATCTAACAGAACGGTTGTCAATGTGTGCACTCAACTTCCAGAGTTAAACCCGTGTGTGGTTTCAGCAGTCTGCAAACACTTTCTGTGCAGAGTCCCAAAACAGGCGTTTTCAGCCCATTACCGGCATATGGAAGAAACAGCAGTAAGCACAGGGAAATATCTGCTTCTAAATCCAAAACGCAGCTATCTAACAGAACGGTTGTCAATGTGTGCACTCAACTTCCAGAGTTAAACCCGTGTGTGGATTCAGCAGTCTGCAAACACTTTCTTTGCAGAGTCCCAAAACAGGCGTTTTCAGCCCATTACCGGCATATGGAAGAAACAGCAGTAAGCACAGGGAAATATCTGCTTCTAAATCCAAAACGCAGCTACCTAACAGAACGGTTGTCAATGTGTGCACTCAACTTCCAGAGTTAAACCCGTGTGTGGATTCAGCAGTCTGCAAACACTTTCTGTGCAGAGTCCCAAAACAGGCGTTTTCAGCCCATTACCGGCATATGGAAGAAACAGCAGTAAGCACAGGGAAATATCTGCTTCTAAATCCAAAATGCAGCTACCTAACAGAACGGTTGTCAATGTGTGCACTCAACTTCCAGAGTTAAACCCGTGTGTGGATTCAGCAGTCTGCAAACACTTTCTCTACAGAGTCCCAAAACAGGAGTTTTCAGCCCTTTACCGGAATATGGAAGAAACAGCAGTCAGCACAGGGAAATATCTGCTTCTAAATCCAAAACGCAGCTATCTAACAGAACGGTTGTCAATGTGTGCACTCAACTTCCAGAGTTAAACCCGTGTGTGGATTCAGCAGTCTGCAAACACTTTCTCTGCAGAGTCCCAAAACAGGCGTTTTCACCCATTTACCGGCATATGGAAGAAACAGCAGTAAGCACAGGGAAATATCTGCTTCTAAATCCAAAACGCATCTATCTAACAGAACGGTTGTCAATGTGTGCACTCAACTTCCAGAGTTAAACCCGTGTGTGGATTCAGCAGTCTGCAAACACTGTCTCTGCAGAGTCCCAAAACAGGCGTTTTCAGCCCATTACCGGCATATGGAAGAAACAGCAGTAAGCACAGGGAAATATCTGCTTCTAAATCCAAAACGCAGCTATCTAACAGAACGGTTGTCAATGTGTGCACTCAACTTCCAGAGTTAAACCCGTGTGTGGATTCAGCAGTCTGCAAACACTTTCTCTGCAGAGTCCCAAATCAGGCGTTTTCAGCCCATTGCCGGCATATGGTAGAAACAGCAGTAAGCACAAGGAAATATCTGCTTCTAAATCCAAAACGCAGCTATCTAACAGAACGGTTGTCAATGTGTGCACTCAACTTCCAGAGTTAAACCCATGTGTGGATTCAGCAGTCTTCAAACTCTTTCTCTGCAGAG
The DNA here is from genome assembly GCF_030222135.1 of Aotus nancymaae. NCBI lineage: Eukaryota > Metazoa > Chordata > Mammalia > Primates > Aotidae > Aotus > Aotus nancymaae. The sequence goes on from NW_026988696.1 coordinate 50,087, forward strand.
TCCCAAAACAGGCGTTTTCAGCCCATTACCGGCATAAGGAAGAAACAGCAGTAAGCACAGGGAAATATCTGCTTCTAAATCCAAAACGCAGCAATCTAACAGAATGGTTATCAATGTGTGCACTCAACTTCCAGAGTTAAACCAGTGTGTGGATTCAGCAGTCTGCAAACACTTTCTCTGCAGAGTCCCAAAACAGGCGTTTTCAGCCCATTACCGGCATATGGAAGAAACAGCAGTAAGCACAGGGAAATATCTGCTTCTAATTCCAAAACGCAGCTATCTAACAGAACGGTTGTCAATGTGTGCACTCAACTTCCAGAGTTAAACCCGTGTGTGGATTCAGCAGTCTGCAAACACTTTCTCTGCAGAGTCCCAAAACAGGCGTTTTCAGCCCATTACCGGCATATGGAAGAAACAGCAGTAAGCACAGGGAAATATCTGCTTCTAAATCCAAAACGCAGCTATCTAACACAACGGTTGTCAATGTGTGCACTCAACTTCCAGAGTTAAACCCGTGTGTGGATTCAGCAGTCTGCAAACACTTTCTCTGCAGAGTCCCAAAACAGGCGTTTTCAGACCATTACCGGCATATGGAAGAAACAGCAGTAAGCACAGGAAATATCTGCTTCTAAATCCAAAACGCAGCTATCTAACAGAACGGTTGTCAATGTGTGCACTCAACTTCCAGAGTTAAACCCGTGTGTGGATTCAGCAGTCTGCAAACACTTTCTCTGCAGAGTCCCAAAACAGGCGTTTTCAGACCATTACCGGCATATGGAAGAAACAGCAGTAAGCACAGGGAAATATCTGCTTCTAAATCCAAAACGCAGCTATCTAACAGAACGGTTGTCAATGTGTGCACTCAACTTCCAGAGTTAAACCCGTGTGTGGATTCAGCCGTCTGCAAACACATTCTCTGCAGAGTCCCAAAACAGGCGTTTTCAGCCCATTACCGGCATATGGAAGAAACAGCAGTAAGCACAGGGAAATATCTGCTTCTAAATCCAAAACGCAGCTATCTAACAGAACGGTTGTCAATGTGTGCACTCAACTTCCAGAGTTAAACCCGTGTGTGGATTCAGCAGTCTGCAAACACTTTCTCTGCAGAGTCCCAAAACAGGCGTTTTCAGCCCATTACCGGCATATGGAAGAAACAGCAGTAAGCACAGGGAAATATCTGCTTCTAAATCGAAAACGCAGCTATCTAACAGAACGGTTGTCAATGTGTGCACTCAACTTCCAGAGTTAAACCCGTGTGTGGATTCAGCAGTCTGCAAACACTTTCTCTGCAGAGTCCCAAATCAGGCGTTTTCAGCCCATTACCAGCATATGGAAGAAACAGCAGTAAGCACAGGGAAATATCTGCTTCTAAATCCAAAACGCAGCTATCTAACAGAACGGTTGTCAATGTGTGCACTCAACTTCCAGAGTTAAACCCGTGTGTGGATTCAGCAGTCTGCAAACTCTTTCTCTGCAGAGTCCCAAAACAGGCGTTTTCAGCCCATTACCGGCATATGGAAGAAACAGCAGTAAGCACAGGGAAATATCTGCTTCTAAATCCAAAACGCAGCAATCTAACAGAATGGTTATCAATGTGTGCACTCAACTTCCAGAGTTAAACCAGTGTGTGGATTCAGCAGTCTGCAAACACATTCTCTGCAGAGTCCCAAAACAGGCGTTTTCAGCCCATTACCGGCATATGGAAGAAACAGCAGTCAGCACAGGGAAATATCTGCTTCTAAATCCAAAACGCAGCTATCTAACAGAACGGTTGTCAATGTGTGCACTCAACTTCCAGAGTTAAACCCGTGTGTGGATTCAGCAGTCTGCAAACACTTTCTCTGCAGAGTCCCAAAACAGGCGTTTTCAGCCCGTTACCGGCATATGGAAGAAACAGCAGTAAGAACAGGGAAATATCTGCTTCTAAATCCAAAACGCAGCTACCTAACAGAACGGTTGTCAATGTGTGCACTCAACTTCCAGAGTTAAACCCGTGTGTGGATTCAGCAGTCTGCAAACTCTTTCTCTGCAGAGTCCCAAAACAGGCGTTTTCAGCCCATTACCGGCATATGGAAGAAACAGCAGTAAGCTCAGAGAAATATCTGCTTCTAAATCCAAAACGCAGCTACCTAACAGAACGGTTGTCAATGTGTGCACTCAACTTCCAGAGTTAAATCCGTGTGTGGATTCAGCAGTCTGCAAACACTTTCTGTGCAGAGTCCCAAAACAGGCGTTTTCAGCCCATTACCGGCATATGGAAGAAACAGCAGTCAGCACAGGGAAATATCTGCTTCTAAATCGAAAACGCAGCTATCTAACAGAACGGTTGTCAATGTGTGCACTCAACTTCCAGAGTTAAACCCGTGTGTGGATTCAGCAGTCTGCAAAAACTTTCTCTGCAGAGTCCCAAAACAGGCGTTTTCAGACCATTACAGGCATATGGAAGAAACAGCAGTAAGCACAGGGAAATATCTGCTTCTAAATCCAAAACGCAGCTATCTAACAGAACGGTTGTCAATGTGTGCACTCAACTTCCAGAGTTAAACCCGTGTGTGGATTCAGCCGTCTGCAAACACTTTCTCTGCAGGGTCCCAAAACAGGCGTTTTCAGCCCATTACCGGCATATGGAAGAAACAGCAGTAAGCACAGGGAAATATCTGCTTCTAAATCCAAAACGCAGCTATCTAACAGAACGGTTGTCAATGTGTGCACTCAACTTCCAGAGTTAAACCCGTGTGTGGATTCAGCAGTCTGCAAACACTTTCTCTGCAGAGTCCCAAAACAGGCGTTTTCAGCCCATTACCGGCATATGGAAGAAACAGCAGTAAGCACAGGGAAATATCTGCTTCTAAATCCAAAACGCAGCTATCTAACAGAACGGTTGTCAATGTGTGCACTCAACTTCCAGAGTTAAACCCGTGTGTGGATTCAGCAGTCTGCAAACAGTTTCTCTGCAGAGTCCCAAAACAGGCGTTTTCAGCCCATTAACGGCATATGGAAGAAACAGCAGTCAGCACAGGGAAATATCTGCTTCTAAATCCAAAACGCAGCTATCTAACAGAACGGTTGTCAATGTGTGCACTCAACTTCCAGAGTTAAACCCGTGTGTGGTTTCAGCAGTCTGCAAACACTTTCTGTGCAGAGTCCCAAATCAGGCGTTTTCAGCCCATTGCCGGCATATGGTAGAAACAGCAGTAAGCACAAGGAAATATCTGCTTCTAAATCCAAAACGCAGCTATCTAACAGAACGGTTGTCAATGTGTGCACTCAACTTCCAGAGTTAAACCCGTGTGTGGATTCAGCAGTCTTCAAACTCTTTCTCTGCAGAGTCCCAAAACAGGCGTTTTCAGCCCATTACCGGCATATGGAAGAAACAGCAGTAAGCACAGGGAAATATCTGCTTCTAAATCCAAAACGCAGCAATCTAACAGAATGGTTATCAATGTGTGCACTCAACTTCCAGAGTTAAACCAGTGTGTGGATTCAGCAGTCTGCAAACACTTTCTCTGCAGAGTCCCAAAACAGGCGTTTTCAGCCCATTACCGGCATATGGAAGAAACAGCAGTAACCCCAGGAAATATCTGCTTCTAATTCCAAAACGCAGCTATCTAACAGAACGGTTGTCAATGTGTGCACTCAACTTCCAGAGTTAAACCCGTGTGTGGATTCAGCAGTCTGCAAACACTTTCTCTGCAGAGTCCCAAAACAGGCGTTTTCAGCCCATTACCGGCATATGGAAGAAACAGCAGTAAGCACAGGGAAATATCTGCTTCTAAATCCAAAACGCAGCTATCTAACAGAACGGTTGTCAATGTGTGCACTCAACTTCCAGAGTTAAACCCGTGTGTGGATTCAGCAGTCTGCAAACACTTTCTCTGCAGAGTCCCAAAACAGGCGTTTTCAGACCATTACCGGCATATGGAAGAAACAGCAGTAAGCACAGGGAAATATCTGCTTCTAAATCCAAAACGCAGCTATCTAACAGAACGGTTGACAATGTGTGCACTCAACTTCCAGAGTTAAACCCGTGTGTGGATTCAGCAGTCTGCAAACACTTTCTCTGTAGAGTCCCAAAACAGGCGTTTTCGGCCCATTTCCGGCATATGGAAGAAACAGCAGTAAGCACAGGGAAATATCTGCTTCTAAATCCAAAACGCAGCTATCTAACAGAACGGTTGTCAATGTGTGCACTCAACTTCCAGAGTTAAACCCGTGTGTGGATTCAGAAGTCTGCAAAAACTTTCTCTGCAGAGTCCCAAAACAGGCGTTTTCAGACCATTACCGGCATATGGAAGAAACAGCAGTAAGCACAGGGAAATATCTGCTTCTAAATCCAAAACGCAGCTACCTAACAGAACGGTTGTCAATGTGTGCACTCAACTTCCAGAGTTAAACCCGTGTGTGGATTCAGCAGTCTGCAAACACTTTCTCTGCAGAGTCCCAAAACAGGCGTTTTCAGCCCATTACCGGCATATGGAAGAAACAGCAGTCAGCACAGGGAAATATCTGCTTCTAAATCCAAAACGCAGCTATCTAACAGAACGGTTGTCAACGTGTGCACTCAACTTCCAGAGTTAAACCCGTGTGTGGATTCAGCAGTCTGCAAACACTTTCTCTGCAGAGTCCCAAACAGGTGTTTTCAGCCCATTACCGGCATATGGAAGAAACAGCAGTCAGCACAGGGAAATATCTGCTTCTAAATCCAAAACGCAGCTATCTAACAGAACGGTTGTCAATGTGTGCACTCAACTTCCAGAGTTAAACCCGTGTTTGGATTCAGCAGTCTGCAAAAACTTTCTCTGCAGAGTCCCAAAACAGGCGTTTTCAGACCATTACAGGCATATGGAAGAAACAGCAGTAAGCACAGGGAAATATCTGCTTCTAAATCCAAAACGCAGCTATCTAACAGAACGGTTGTCAATGTGTGCACTCAACTTCCAGAGTTAAACCCGTGTGTGGATTCAGCCGTCTGCAAACACTTTCTCTGCAGGGTCCCAAAACAGGCGTTTTCAGCCCATTACCGGCATATGGAAGAAACAGCAGTAAGCACAGGGAAATATCTGCTTCTAAATCCAAAACGCAGCTATCTAACAGAACGGTTGTCAATGTGTGCACTCAACTTCCAGAGTTAAACCCGTGTGTGGATTCAGCAGTCTGCAAACACTTTCTCTGCAGAGTCCCAAAACAGGCGTTTTCAGCCCATTACCGGCATATGGAAGAAACAGCAGTAAGCACAGGGAAATATCTGCTTCTAAATCCAAAACGCAGCTATCTAACAGAACGGTTGTCAATGTGTGCACTCAACTTCCAGAGTTAAACCCGTGTGTGGATTCAGCAGTCTGCAAACAGTTTCTCTGCAGAGTCCCAAAACAGGCGTTTTCAGCCCATTAACGGCATATGGAAGAAACAGCAGTCAGCACAGGGAAATATCTGCTTCTAAATCCAAAACGCAGCTATCTAACAGAACGGTTGTCAATGTGTGCACTCAACTTCCAGAGTTAAACCCGTGTGTGGATTCAGCAGTCTGCAAACACTTTCTGTGCAGAGTCCCAAAACAGGCGTTCTCAGCCCATTACAGGCATATGGAAGAAACAGCAGTAAGCACAGGGAAATATCTGCTTCTAAATCCAAAACGCAGCTATCTAACAGAACGGTTGTCAATGTGTGCACTCAACTTCCAGAGTTAAACCCGTGTGTGGTTTCAGCAGTCTGCAAACACTTTCTGTGCAGAGTCCCAAAACAGGCGTTTTCAGCCCATTACCGGCATATGGAAGAAACAGCAGTAAGCACAGGGAAATATCTGCTTCTAAATCCAAAACGCAGCTATCTAACAGAACGGTTGTCAATGTGTGCACTCAACTTCCAGAGTTAAACCCGTGTGTGGATTCAGCAGTCTGCAAACACTTTCTTTGCAGAGTCCCAAAACAGGCGTTTTCAGCCCATTACCGGCATATGGAAGAAACAGCAGTAAGCACAGGGAAATATCTGCTTCTAAATCCAAAACGCAGCTACCTAACACAACGGTTGTCAATGTGTGCACTCAACTTCCAGAGTTAAACCCGTGTGTGGATTCAGCAGTCTGCAAACACTTTCTGTGCAGAGTCCCAAAACAGGCGTTTTCAGCCCATTACCGGCATATGGAAGAAACAGCAGTAAGCACAGGGAAATATCTGCTTCTAAATCCAAAATGCAGCTACCTAACAGAACGGTTGTCAATGTGTGCACTCAACTTCCAGAGTTAAACCCGTGTGTGGATTCAGCAGTCTGCAAACACTTTCTCTACAGAGTCCCAAAACAGGAGTTTTCAGCCCTTTACCGGAATATGGAAGAAACAGCAGTCAGCACAGGGAAATATCTGCTTCTAAATCCAAAACGCAGCTATCTAACAGAACGGTTGTCAATGTGTGCACTCAACTTCCAGAGTTAAACCCGTGTGTGGATTCAGCAGTCTGCAAACACTTTCTCTGCAGAGTCCCAAAACAGGCGTTTTCACCCATTTACCGGCATATGGAAGAAACAGCAGTAAGCACAGGGAAATATCTGCTTCTAAATCCAAAACGCATCTATCTAACAGAACGGTTGTCAATGTGTGCACTCAACTTCCAGAGTTAAACCCGTGTGTGGATTCAGCAGTCTGCAAACACTGTCTCTGCAGAGTCCCAAAACAGGCGTTTTCAGCCCATTACCGGCATATGGAAGAAACAGCAGTAAGCACAGGGAAATATCTGCTTCTAAATCCAAAACGCAGCTATCTAACAGAACGGTTGTCAATGTGTGCACTCAACTTCCAGAGTTAAACCCGTGTGTGGATTCAGCAGTCTGCAAACACTTTCTCTGCAGAGTCCCAAATCAGGCGTTTTCAGCCCATTGCCGGCATATGGTAGAAACAGCAGTAAGCACAAGGAAATATCTGCTTCTAAATCCAAAACGCAGCTATCTAACAGAACGGTTGTCAATGTGTGCACTCAACTTCCAGAGTTAAACCCATGTGTGGATTCAGCAGTCTTCAAACTCTTTCTCTGCAGAGTCCCAAAACAGGCGTTTTCAGCCCATTACCGGCATAAGGAAGAAACAGCAGTAAGCACAGGGAAATATCTGCTTCTAAATCCAAAACGCAGCAATCTAACAGAATGGTTATCAATGTGTGCACTCAACTTCCAGAGTTAAACCAGTGTGTGGATTCAGCAGTCTGCAAACACTTTCTCTGCAGAGTCCCAAAACAGGCGTTTTCAGCCCATTACCGGCATATGGAAGAAACAGCAGTAAGCACAGGGAAATATCTGCTTCTAATTCCAAAACGCAGCTATCTAACAGAACGGTTGTCAATGTGTGCACTCAACTTCCAGAGTTAAACCCGTGTGTGGATTCAGCAGTCTGCAAACACTTTCTCTGCAGAGTCCCAAAACAGGCGTTTTCAGCCCATTACCGGCATATGGAAGAAACAGCAGTAAGCACAGGGAAATATCTGCTTCTAAATCCAAAACGCAGCTATCTAACACAACGGTTGTCAATGTGTGCACTCAACTTCCAGAGTTAAACCCGTGTGTGGATTCAGCAGTCTGCAAACACTTTCTCTGCAGAGTCCCAAAACAGGCGTTTTCAGACCATTACCGGCATATGGAAGAAACAGCAGTAAGCACAGGAAATATCTGCTTCTAAATCCAAAACGCAGCTATCTAACAGAACGGTTGTCAATGTGTGCACTCAACTTCCAGAGTTAAACCCGTGTGTGGATTCAGCAGTCTGCAAACACTTTCTCTGCAGAGTCCCAAAACAGGCGTTTTCAGACCATTACCGGCATATGGAAGAAACAGCAGTAAGCACAGGGAAATATCTGCTTCTAAATCCAAAACGCAGCTATCTAACAGAACGGTTGTCAATGTGTGCACTCAACTTCCAGAGTTAAACCCGTGTGTGGATTCAGCCGTCTGCAAACACATTCTCTGCAGAGTCCCAAAACAGGCGTTTTCAGCCCATTACCGGCATATGGAAGAAACAGCAGTAAGCACAGGGAAATATCTGCTTCTAAATCCAAAACGCAGCTATCTAACAGAACGGTTGTCAATGTGTGCACTCAACTTCCAGAGTTAAACCCGTGTGTGGATTCAGCAGTCTGCAAACACTTTCTCTGCAGAGTCCCAAAACAGGCGTTTTCAGCCCATTACCGGCATATGGAAGAAACAGCAGTAAGCACAGGGAAATATCTGCTTCTAAATCGAAAACGCAGCTATCTAACAGAACGGTTGTCAATGTGTGCACTCAACTTCCAGAGTTAAACCCGTGTGTGGATTCAGCAGTCTGCAAACACTTTCTCTGCAGAGTCCCAAATCAGGCGTTTTCAGCCCATTACCAGCATATGGAAGAAACAGCAGTAAGCACAGGGAAATATCTGCTTCTAAATCCAAAACGCAGCTATCTAACAGAACGGTTGTCAATGTGTGCACTCAACTTCCAGAGTTAAACCCGTGTGTGGATTCAGCAGTCTGCAAACTCTTTCTCTGCAGAGTCCCAAAACAGGCGTTTTCAGCCCATTACCGGCATATGGAAGAAACAGCAGTAAGCACAGGGAAATATCTGCTTCTAAATCCAAAACGCAGCAATCTAACAGAATGGTTATCAATGTGTGCACTCAACTTCCAGAGTTAAACCAGTGTGTGGATTCAGCAGTCTGCAAACACATTCTCTGCAGAGTCCCAAAACAGGCGTTTTCAGCCCATTACCGGCATATGGAAGAAACAGCAGTCAGCACAGGGAAATATCTGCTTCTAAATCCAAAACGCAGCTATCTAACAGAACGGTTGTCAATGTGTGCACTCAACTTCCAGAGTTAAACCCGTGTGTGGATTCAGCAGTCTGCAAACACTTTCTCTGCAGAGTCCCAAAACAGGCGTTTTCAGCCCGTTACCGGCATATGGAAGAAACAGCAGTAAGAACAGGGAAATATCTGCTTCTAAATCCAAAACGCAGCTACCTAACAGAACGGTTGTCAATGTGTGCACTCAACTTCCAGAGTTAAACCCGTGTGTGGATTCAGCAGTCTGCAAACTCTTTCTCTGCAGAGTCCCAAAACAGGCGTTTTCAGCCCATTACCGGCATATGGAAGAAACAGCAGTAAGCTCAGAGAAATATCTGCTTCTAAATCCAAAACGCAGCTACCTAACAGAACGGTTGTCAATGTGTGCACTCAACTTCCAGAGTTAAATCCGTGTGTGGATTCAGCAGTCTGCAAACACTTTCTGTGCAGAGTCCCAAAACAGGCGTTTTCAGCCCATTACCGGCATATGGAAGAAACAGCAGTCAGCACAGGGAAATATCTGCTTCTAAATCGAAAACGCAGCTATCTAACAGAACGGTTGTCAATGTGTGCACTCAACTTCCAGAGTTAAACCCGTGTGTGGATTCAGCAGTCTGCAAAAACTTTCTCTGCAGAGTCCCAAAACAGGCGTTTTCAGACCATTACAGGCATATGGAAGAAACAGCAGTAAGCACAGGGAAATATCTGCTTCTAAATCCAAAACGCAGCTATCTAACAGAACGGTTGTCAATGTGTGCACTCAACTTCCAGAGTTAAACCCGTGTGTGGATTCAGCCGTCTGCAAACACTTTCTCTGCAGGGTCCCAAAACAGGCGTTTTCAGCCCATTACCGGCATATGGAAGAAACAGCAGTAAGCACAGGGAAATATCTGCTTCTAAATCCAAAACGCAGCTATCTAACAGAACGGTTGTCAATGTGTGCACTCAACTTCCAGAGTTAAACCCGTGTGTGGATTCAGCAGTCTGCAAACACTTTCTCTGCAGAGTCCCAAAACAGGCGTTTTCAGCCCATTACCGGCATATGGAAGAAACAGCAGTAAGCACAGGGAAATATCTGCTTCTAAATCCAAAACGCAGCTATCTAACAGAACGGTTGTCAATGTGTGCACTCAACTTCCAGAGTTAAACCCGTGTGTGGATTCAGCAGTCTGCAAACAGTTTCTCTGCAGAGTCCCAAAACAGGCGTTTTCAGCCCATTAACGGCATATGGAAGAAACAGCAGTCAGCACAGGGAAATATCTGCTTCTAAATCCAAAACGCAGCTATCTAACAGAACGGTTGTCAATGTGTGCACTCAACTTCCAGAGTTAAACCCGTGTGTGGATTCAGCAGTCTGCAAACACTTTCTGTGCAGAGTCCCAAAACAGGCGTTCTCAGCCCATTACAGGCATATGGAAGAAACAGCAGTAAGCACAGGGAAATATCTGCTTCTAAATCCAAAACGCAGCTATCTAACAGAACGGTTGTCAATGTGTGCACTCAACTTCCAGAGTTAAACCCGTGTGTGGTTTCAGCAGTCTGCAAACACTTTCTGTGCAGAGTCCCAAAACAGGCGTTTTCAGCCCATTACCGGCATATGGAAGAAACAGCAGTAAGCACAGGGAAATATCTGCTTCTAAATCCAAAACGCAGCTATCTAACAGAACGGTTGTCAATGTGTGCACTCAACTTCCAGAGTTAAACCCGTGTGTGGATTCAGCAGTCTGCAAACACTTTCTTTGCAGAGTCCCAAAACAGGCGTTTTCAGCCCATTACCGGCATATGGAAGAAACAGCAGTAAGCACAGGGAAATATCTGCTTCTAAATCCAAAACGCAGCTACCTAACAGAACGGTTGTCAATGTGTGCACTCAACTTCCAGAGTTAAACCCGTTTGTGGATTCAGCAGTCTGCAAACACTTTCTGTGCAGAGTCCCAAAACAGGCGTTTTCAGCCCATTACCGGCATATGGAAGAAACAGCAGTAAGCACAGGGAAATATCTGCTTCTAAATCCAAAATGCAGCTACCTAACAGAACGGTTGTCAATGTGTGCACTCAACTTCCAGAGTTAAACCCGTGTGTGGATTCAGCAGTCTGCAAACACTTTCTCTACAGAGTCCCAAAACAGGAGTTTTCAGCCCTTTACCGGAATATGGAAGAAACAGCAGTCAGCACAGGGAAATATCTGCTTCTAAATCCAAAACGCAGCTATCTAACAGAACGGTTCTCAATGTGTGCACTCAACTTCCAGAGTTAAACCCGTGTGTGGATTCAGCAGTCTGCAAACACTTTCTCTGCAGAGTCCCAAAACAGGCGTTTTCACCCATTTACCGGCATATGGAAGAAACAGCAGTAAGCACAGGGAAATATCTGCTTCTAAATCCAAAACGCATCTATCTAACAGAACGGTTGTCAATGTGTGCACTCAACTTCCAGAGTTAAACCCGTGTGTGGATTCAGCAGTCTGCAAACACTGTCTCTGCAGAGTCCCAAAACAGGCGTTTTCAGCCCATTACCGGCATATGGAAGAAACAGCAGTAAGCACAGGGAAATATCTGCTTCTAAATCCAAAACGCAGCTATCTAACAGAACGGTTGTCAATGTGTGCACTCAACTTCCAGAGTTAAACCCGTGTGTGGATTCAGCAGTCTGCAAACACTTTCTCTGCAGAGTCCCAAAACAGGCGTTTTCAGCCCATTACCGGCATATGGAAGAAACAGCAGTAAGCACAGGGAAATATCTGCTTCTAAATCCAAAACGCAGCTATCTAACAGAACGGTTGTCAATGTGTGCACTCAACTTCCAGAGTTAAACCCGTGTGTGGATTCAGCAGTCTGCAAACACTTTCTCTGCAGAGTCCCAAAACAGGCGTTTTCAGACCATTACCGGCATATGGAAGAAACAGCAGTAAGCACAGGAAATATCTGCTTCTAAATCCAAAACGCAGCTATCTAACAGAACGGTTGTCAATGTGTGCACTCAACTTCCAGAGTTAAATCCGTGTGTGGATTCAGCAGTCTGCAAACACTTTCTGTGCAGAGTCCCAAAACAGGCGTTTTCAGCCCATTACCGGCATATGGAAGAAACAGCAGTCAGCACAGGGAAATATCTGCTTCTAAATCGAAAACGCAGCTATCTAACAGAACGGTTGTCAATGTGGGCACTCAACTTCCAGAGTTAAACCCGTGTGTGGATTCAGCAGTCTGCAAACACTTTCTCTGCAGAGTCCCAAAAAAGGCGTTTTCAGACCATTACCGGCATATTGAAGAAACAGCAGTCAGCACAGGGAAATAACTGCTTCTAAATCGAAAACGCAGCTATCTAACAGAACGGTTGACAATGTGTGCACTCAACTTCCAGAGTTAAACCCGTGTGTGGATTCAGCAGTCTGCAAACACTTTCTCTGCAGAGTCCCAAAACAGGCGTTTTCAGCCCATTACCGGCATATGGAAGAAACAGCAGTAAGCACAGGGAAATATCTGCTTCCAAATCCAAAACGCAGCTATCTAACAGAACGGTTGTCAATGTGTGCACTCAACTTCCAGAGTTAAACCCGTGTGTGGAATCAGCCGTCTGCAAACAAGTTCTCTGCAGAGTCCCAAAACAGGCGTTTTCAGCCCATTACCGGCATATGGAAGAAACAGCAGTAAGCACAGGGAAATATCTGCTTCTAAATCCAAAACGCAGCTTTCTAACAGAACGGTTGTCAATGTCTGCACTCAACTTGCAGAGTTAAACCCGTGTGTGGATTCAGCCGTCTGCAAACACTTTCTCTGCAGAGTCCCAAAACAGGCGTTTTCAGCCCATTACCGGCATATGGAAGAAACAGCAGTAAGCACAGGGAAATATCTGCTTCTAAATCCAAAACGCAGCTATCTAACAGAACGGTTGTCAATGTGTGCACTCAACTTCCAGAGTTAAACCCGTGTGTGGATTCAGCAGTCTGCAAACACTTTCTCTGCAGAGTCCCAAAACAGGCGTTTTCAGCCCATTACTGGCATATGGAAGAAACAGCAGTCAGCACAGGGAAATATCTGCTTCTAAATCGAAAACGCAGCTATCTTACAGAACGGTTGTCAATGTTTGCACTCAACTTCCAGAGTTAAACCCGTGTGTGGATTCAGCAGTCTGCAAACACTTTCTCTGCAGAGTCCCAAAACAGGCGTTTTCAGCCCATTACCGGCATATGGAAGAAACAGCAGTAAGCACAGGGAAATATCTGCTTCTAAATCGAAAACGCAGCTATCTAACAGAACGGTTGTCAATGTGTGCACTCAACTTCCAGAGTTAAACCCGTGTGTGGATTCAGCAGTCTGCAAAAACTTTCTCTGCAGAGTCCCAAAACAGGCGTTTTCAGCCCATTACCGGCATATGGAAGAAACAGCAGTAAGCACAGGGAAATATCTGCTTCTAAATCCAAAACGCAGCTATCTAACAGAACGGTTGTCAATGTGTGCACTCAACTTCCAGAGTTAAACCCGTGTGTGGATTCAGCAGTCTGCAAACAATTTCTCTGCAGAGTCCCAAAACAGGCGTTTCCAGCCAATTACCGGCATATGGAAGAAACAGCAGTCAGCACAGGGAAATATCTGCTTCTAATTCCAAAACGCAGCTATCTAACAGAACGGTTGTCAATGTGTGCACTCCACTTCCAGAGTTAAACCCGTGTGTGTATTCAGCAGTCTGCAAACACTTTCTCTGCAGAGTCCCAAAACAGGCGTTTTCAGCCCATAACCGGCATATGGAAGAAACAACAGTGTGCACAGGGAAATATCTGCTTCTAAATCCAAAACGCAGATATCTAACACAACGGTTGTCAATGTGTGCCCTCGACTTCCAGAGTTAAACCCGTGTGTGGATTCAGCAGTCTGCAAACACTTTCTCTGCAGAGTCCCAAAACAGGCGATTTCAGCCCATTACCGGCATATGGAAGAAACAGCAGTAAGCACAGGGAAATATCTGCTTCTAAATCCAAAACGCAGCTATCTAACAGAACGGTTGTCAATGTGTGCACTCAACTTCCAGACTTAAACCCGTGTGTGGATTCAGCCGTCTGCAAACACTTTCTCTGCAGAGTCCCAAAACAGGCTTTTTCAGCCCATTACCGGCATATGGAAGAAACAGCAGTAAGCACAGGGAAATATCTCCTTCTAAATCGAAAACGCAGCTATCTAACAGAACGATTGTCAATGTGTGCACTCAACTTCCAGAGTTAAACCCGTGTGTGGATTCAGCAGTCTGCAAACACTTTCTCTGCATAGTCCCAAAACAGGCGTTTTCAGCCCATTACCAGCATATGGAAGAAACAGCAGTAAGCACAGGGAAATATCTGCTTCTAAATCCAAAACGCAGCTATCTAACAGAACGGTTGTCAATGTGTGTACTCAACTTCCAGAGTTAAACCCGTGTGTGGATTCAGCAGTCTGCAAACACTTTCTCTGCAGAGTCCCAAAACAGGCGTTTTCAGCCCATTACCGGCCAATGGAAGAAACAGCAGTAAGCACAGAGAAATATCTGCTTCTAAATCCAAAACGCAGCTATCTAACAGAACAGTTGTCAATGTGTGCACTCAACTTCCAGAGTTAAACCCGTGTGTGGATTCAGCAGTCTGCAAACACTTTCTGTGCAGAGTCCCAAAACAGGCATTCTCAGCCCATTACAGGCATATGGAAGAAACAGCAGTAAGCACAGGGAAATATTTGCTTCTAAATCCAAAACGCAGCTATCTAACAGAACGGTTGTCAATGTGTGCACTGAACTTCCAGAGTTAAACCCGTGTGTGGATTCAGCAGTCTGCAAACACTTTCTCTGCACAGTCCCAAAACAGGCGTTTTCAGCCCATTACCGGCATATGGAAGAAACAGCAGTAAGCACAGGGAAATATCTGCTTCTAAATCCAAAACGCAGCTACCTAACAGAACGGTTGTCAATGTGTGCACTCAACTTCCAGAGTTAAACCCGTGTGTGGATTCAGCAGTCTGCAAACACTTTCTCTGCAGAGTCCCAAAACAGGCGTTTTCAGCCCATTACCGGCATATGGAAGAAACAGCAGTAAGCACAGGGAAATATCTGCTTCTAAATCCAAAACGCAGCCATCTAACAGAACGGTTGTCAATGTGTGCACTGAACTTCCAGAGTTAAACCCGTGTGTGGATTCAGCCGTCTGCAAACACTTTCTCTGCAGGGTCCCAAAACAGTCGTTTTCAGCCCATTACCGGCATATGGAAGAAACAGCAGTAAGCACAGGGAAATATCTGCTTCTAAATCCAAAACGCAGCTATCTAACAGAACGGTTGTCAATGTGTGCACTCAACTTCCAGAGTTAAACCCGTGTGTGGATTCAGCAGTCTGCAAACACTTTCTCTGCAGAGTCTCAAAACAGGCGTTTTCAGCCCATTACCGGCATATGGAAGAAACAGCAGTAAGCACAGGGAAATATCTGCTTCTAAATCCAAAACGCAGCTATCTAACAGAACGGTTGTCAATGTGTGCACTCAACTTCCAGAGTTAAACCCGTGTGCGGATTCAGCAGTCTGCAAACAGTTTCTCTGCAGAGTCCCAAAACAGGCGTTTTCAGCCCGTTACTGGCATATGGAAGAAACAGCAGTAAGCACAGGGAAATATCTGCTTCTAAATCCAAAACGCAGCTATCTAACAGAACGGTTGTCAATGTGTGCACTGAACTTCCAGAGTTAAACCCGTGTGTGGATTCAGCAGTCTGCAAACACTTTCTGTGCAGAGTCCCAAAACAGGCGTTTTCAGCCCATTACCGGCATATGGAAGAAACAGCAGTCAGCACAGGGAAATATCTGCTTCTAAATCCAAAACGCAGCTATCTAACAGAACGGTTGTCAATGTGTGCACTCAACTTCCAGAGTTAAACCCGTGTGTGGATTCAGCAGTCTGCAAAAACTTTCTCTGCAGAGTCCCAAAACAGGCGTTTTCAGACCATTACCGGCATATGGAAGAAACAGCAGTAAACACAGGGAAATATCTGCTTCTAAATCCAAAACGCAGCTATCTAACAGAACGGTTGTCAATGTGTGCACTCAACTTCCAGAGTTAAACCCGTGTGTGGATTCAGCAGTCTGCAAACACTTTCTCTGCAGGGTCCCAAAACAGGCGTTTTCAGCCCATTACCGGCATATGGAAGAAATAGCAGTAAGCACAGGGAAATATCTGCTTCTAAATCCAAAACGCAGCTATCTAACAGAACGGTTGTCAATGTGTGCACTCAACTTCCAGAGTTAAACCCGTGTGTGTATTCAGCAGTCTGCAAACACTTTCTCTGCAGAGTCCCAAAACAGGCATTTTCCGCCCATTACCGGCATATGGAAGAAACAGCAGTAAGCACAGGGAAATATCTGCTTCTAAATCCAAAACGCAGCTATCTAACAGAACGGTTGTCAATGTGTGCACTCAACTTCCAGAGTTAAACCCGTGTGTGGATTCAGCAGTCTGCAAACAGTTTCTCTGCAGAGTCCCAAAACAGGCGTTTTCAGCCCCTTACCGGCATATGGAAGAAACAGCAGTCAGCACAGGGAAATATCTGCTTCTACATCCAAAACGCAGCTATCTAACAGAACGGTTGTCAATGTGTGCACTCAACTTCCAGAGTTAAACCCGTGTGTGGATTCAGCAGTCTGCAAACACTTTCTCTGCAGAGTCCCAAAACAGGCGTTCTCAGCCCATTACAGGCATATGGAAGAAACAGCAGTAAGCACAGGGAAATATCTGCTTCTAAATCCAAAACGCAGCTATCTAACAGAACGGTTGTCAATGTGTGCACTCAACTTCCAGAGATAAACCCGTGTGTGGATTCAGCAGTCTGCAAACACTTTCTCTGCACAGTCCCAAAACAGGCGTTTTCAGCCCATTACTGGCATATGGAAGAAACAGCAGTAAGCACAGGGAAATATCTGCTTCTAAATCCAAAACGCAGCTACCTAACAGAACGGTTGTCAATGTGTGCACTCAACTTCCAGAGTTAAACCCGTGTGTGGATTCAGCAGTCTGCAAACACTTTCTCTGCAGAGTCCCAAAACAGGCGTTTTCAGCCCATTACCGGCATATGGAAGAAACAGCAGTAAGCACAGGGAAATATCTGCTTCTAAATCCAAAATGCAGCTATCTAACAGAACGGTTGTCAATGTGTGTACTCAACTTCCAGTGTTAAACCCGTGTGTGGATTCAGCAGTCTGCAAACACTTTCTGTGCAGAGTCCCAAAAGAGGCGTTTTCAGCCCATTACCGGCATATGGAAGAAACAGCAGTAAGCACAGGGAAATATCTGCTTTTAAATCCAAAACGCAGCTATCTAACAGAACGGTTGTCAATGTGTGCACTCAACTTCCAGAGTTAAACCCGTGTGCGGATTCAGCAGTCTGCAAACAGTTTCTCTGCAGAGTCCCAAAACAGGCGTTTTCAGCCCGTTACTGGCATATGGAAGAAACAGCAGTAAGCACAGGGAAATATCTGCTTCTAAATCCAAAACGCAGCTATCTAACAGAACGGTTGTCAATGTGTGCACTCAACTTCCAGAGTTAAACCTGTGTGTGGATTCAGCAGTCTGCAAACACTTTCTCTGCAGAGTCCCAAAACAGGCGTTTTCAGCCCATTACCGGTATATGGAAGAAACTGCAGTAAGCACAGGGAAATATCTGCTTCTAAATCCAAAACGCAGCTATCTAACAGAACGGTTGTCAATGTGTGCACTCAACTTCCAGAGTTAAACCCGTGTGTGGATTCAGCAGTCTGCAAACACTTTCTCTGCAGGGTCCCAAAACAGGCGTTTTCCGCCCATTACCGGCATATGGAAGAAACAGCAGTAAGCACAGGGAAATATCTGCTTCTAAATCCAAAACGCAGCTATCTAACAGAACGGTTGTCAATGTGTGCACTCAACTTCCAGAGTTAAACCCGTGTGTGTATTCAGCAGTCTGCAAACACTTTCTCTGCAGAGTCCCAAAACAGGCATTTTCCGCCCATTACCGGCATATGGAAGAAACAGCAGTAAGCACAGGGAAATATCTGCTTCTAAATCCAAAACGCAGCTATCTAACAGAACGGTTGTCAATGTGTGCACTCAACTTCCAGAGTTAAACCCGTGTGTGGATTCAGCAGTCTGCAAACAGTTTCTCTGCAGAGTCCCAAAACAGGCGTTTTCAGCCCCTTACCGGCATATGGAAGAAACAGCAGTCAGCACAGGGAAATATCTGCTTCTACATCCAAAACGCAGCTATCTAACAGAACGGTTGTCAATGTGTGCACTCAACTTCCAGAGTTAAACCCGTGTGTGGATTCAGCAGTCTGCAAACCACTTTCTCTGCAGAGTCCCAAAACAGGCGTTCTCAGCCCATTACAGGCATATGGAAGAAACAGCAGTAAGCACAGGGAAATATCTGCTTCTAAATCCAAAACGCAGCTATCTAACAGAACGGTTGTCAATGTGTGCACTCAACTTCCAGAGTTAAACCCGTGTGTGGATTCAGCAGTCTGCAAACACTTTCTCTGCACAGTCCCAAAACAGGCGTTTTCAGCCCATTACCGGCATATGGAAGAAACAGCAGTAAGCACAGGGAAATATCTGCTTCTAAATCCAAAACGCAGCTACCTAACAGAACGGTTGTCAATGTGTGCACTCAACTTCCAGAGTTAAACCCGTGTGTGGATTCAGCAGTGCACTCAACTTCCAGAGTTAAACCCGTGTGTGGATTCAGCAGTCTGCAAACACTTTCTCTGCAGAGTCCCAAAACAGGCGTTTTCAGCCCATTGCCGGCATATGGAAGAAACAGCAGTAAGCACAGGGAAATATCTGCTTCTAAATCCAAAACGCAGCTATCTAACAGAACGGTTGTCAATGTGTGTACTCAACTTCCAGTGTTAAACCCGTGTGTGGATTCAGCAGTCTGCAAACACTTTCTGTGCAGAGTCCCAAAAGAGGCGTTTTCAGCCCATTACCGGCATATGGAAGAAACAGCAGTAAGCCCAGGGAAATATCTGCTTTTAAATCCAAAACGCAGCTATCTAACAGAACGGTTGTCAATGTGTGCACTCAACTTCCAGAGTTAAACCCGTGTGCGGATTCAGCAGTCTGCAAACAGTTTCTCTGCAGAATCCCAAAACAGGCGTTTTCAGCCCGTTACTGGCATATGGAAGAAACAGCAGTAAGCACAGGGAAATATCTGCTTCTAAATCCAAAACGCAGCTATCTAACAGAACGGTTGTCAATGTGTGCACTCAACTTCCAGAGTTAAACCCGTGTGTGGATTCAGCAGTCTGCAAACACGTTCTCTGCAGAGTCCCAAAACAGGCATTTTCAGCCCATTACCGGTATATGGAAGAAACTGCAGTAAGCACAGGGAAATATCTGCTTCTAAATCCAAAACGCAGCTATCTAACAGAACGGTTGTCAATGTGTGCACTCAACTTCCAGAGTTAAACCCGTGTGCGGATTCAGCAGTCTGTAAACAGTTTCTCTGCAGAGTCCCAAAACAGGCGTTTTCAGCCCGTTACTGGCATATGGACGAAACAGCAGTAAGCACAGGGAAATATCTGCTTCTAAATCCAAAACGCAGCTATCTAACAGAACGGTTGTCAATGTGTGCACTCAACTTCCAGAGTTAAACCCGTGTGTGGATTCAGCAGTCTGCAAACACTTTCTCTGCAGAGTCCCAAAACAGGCGTTTTCAGCCCATTACCGGTATATGGAAGAAACAGCAGTAAGCACAGGGAAATATCTGCTTCTAAATCCAAAACGCAGCTATCTAACAGAACGGTTGTCAATGTGTGCACTCAACTTCCAGAGTTAAACCCGTGTGTGGATTCAGCAGTCTGCAAACTCTTTCTCTGCAGAGTCCCAAAACAGGCATTTTCAGCCCATTACCGGCATATGGAAGAAACAGCAGTCAGCACAGGGAAATATCTGCTTCTAAATCCAAAACGCAGCTATCTAACAGAACGGTTGTCAATGTGTGCACTCAACTTCCAGAGTTAAACCCGTGTGTGGATTCAGCAGTCTGCAAACACTTTCTCTGCAGAGTCCCAAAACAGGCGTTTTCAGCCCATTACCGGCATATGGAAGAAACAGCAGTCAGCACAGGGAAATATCTGCTTCTAAATCCAAAACGCAGCTATCTAACAGAACGGTTGTCAATGTGTGCACTCAACTTCCAGAGTTAAACCCGTGTGTGGATTCAGCAGTCTGCAAACACTTTCTCTGCAGAGTCCCAAAACAGGTGTTTTCAGCCCATTACCGGCATATGGAAGAAACAGCAGTAAGCACAGGGAAATATCTGCTTCTAAATCCAAAACGCAGCTATCTAACAGAACGGTTGTCAATGTGTGCACTCAACTTCCAGAGTTAAACCCGTGTGTGGATTCAGCAGTCTGCAAACACTTTCTCTGCAGAGTCCCAAAACAGGCGTTTTCAGCCCTTTTCCAGCATATGGAAGAAACAGCAGTAAGCACAGGGAAATATCTGCTTCTAAATCCAAAACGCAGCTATCTAACAGAACGGTTGTCAATGTGTGTACTCAACTTCCAGAGTTAAACCCGTGTGTGGATTCAGCAGTCTGCAAACACTTTCTCTGCAGAGTCCCAAAACAGGCGCTTTCAGCCCATTACCGGCATATGGAAGAAACAGCAGTAAGCACAGGGAAATATCTGCTTCTAAATCCAAAACGCAGCTATCTAACAGAACGGTTGTCAATGTGTGCACTCAACTTCCAGAGTTAGACCCGTGTGTGGATTCAGCAGTCTGCAAACACTTTCTCTGCAGAGTCCCAAAACAGGCGTTTTCAGCCCATTACCGGCATATGGAAGAAACAGCAGTAAGCACAGGGAAATATCTGCTTCTAAAACCAAAACGCAGCTACCTAACAGAACGGTTGTCAATGTGTGCACTCAAGTTCCGGAGTTAAACCCGTGTGTGGATTCAGCCGTCTGCAAACACTTTATCTGCAGAGTCCCAAAACAGGCGTTTTCAGCCCATTACCGGCATATGGAAGAAACAGCAGTAAGCACAGGGAAATATCTGCTTCTAAATCCAAAACGCAGCTATCTAACAGAACGGTTGTCAATGTGTGCACTCAACTTCCAGAGTTAAACCCGTGTGTGGATTCAGCAGTCTGCAAAAACTTTCTCTGCAGAGTCCCAAAACAGGCGTTTTCAGACCATTACTGGCATATGGAAGAAACAGCAGTAAGCACAGGGAAATATCTGCTTCTAAATCCAAAACGCAGCTATCTAACAGAACGGTTGTCAATGTGTGCACTGAAATTCCAGAGTTAAACCCGTGTGTGGATTCAGCCGTCTGCAAACACTTTCTCTGCAGGGTCCCAAAACAGTCGTTTTAATCCCATTACCGGCATATGGAAGAAACAGCAGTAAGCACAGGGAAATATCTGCTTCTAAATCCAAAACGCAGCTATCTAACAGAACGGTTGTCAATGTGTGCACTCAACATCCAGAGTTAAACCCGTGTGTGTATTCAGCAGTCTGCAAACACTTTCTCTGCAGAGTCCCAAAACAGGCGTTTTCAGCCCATTACCGGCATATGGAAAAAACAGCAGTCAGCACAGGGAAATATCTGCTTCTAAATCCAAAACGCAGCTATCTAACAGAACGGTTGTCAATGTGTGCACTGAACTTCCAGAGTTAAACCCGTGTGTGGATTCAGCCGTCTGCAAACACTTTCTCTGCAGGGTCCCAAAACAGTCGTTTTCAGTCCATTACCGGCATATGGAAGAAACAGCAGTAAGCACAGGGAAATATCTGCTTCTAAATCCAAAACGCAGGTATCTAACAGAACGGTTGTCAATGTGTGCACTCAACTTCCAGAGTTAAACCCGTGTGTGGAATCAGCCGTCTGCAAACAAGTTCTCTGCAGAGTCCCAAAACAGGCGTTTTCAGCCCATTACCGGCATATGGAAGAAACAGCAGTAAGCACAGGGAAATATCTGCTTCTAAATCCAAAACGCAGCTTTCTAACAGAACGGTTGTCAATGTCTGCACTCAACTTGCAGAGTTAAACCCGTGTGTGGATTCAGCCGTCTGCAAACACTTTCTCTGCAGAGTCCCAAAACAGGCGTTTTCAGCCCATTACCGGCATATGGAAGAAACAGCAGTAAGCACAGGGAAATATCTGCTTCTAAATCCAAAACGCAGCTATCTAACAGAACGGTTGTCAATGTGTGCACTCAACTTCCAGAGTTAAACCCGTGTGTGGATTCAGCAATCTGCAAACACTTTCTCTGCAGAGTCCCAAAACAGGCGTTTTCAGCCCATTACTGGCATATGGAAGAAACAGCAGTCAGCACAGGGAAATATCTGCTTCTAAATCGAAAACGCAGCTATCTTACAGAACGGTTGTCAATGTTTGCACTCAACTTCCAGTGTTAAACCCGTGTGTGGATTCAGCAGTCTGCAAACACTTTCTGTGCAGAGTCCCAAAAGAGGCGTTTTCAGCCCATTACCGGCATATGGAAGAAACAGCAGTAAGCACAGGGAAATATCTGCTTTTAAATCCAAAACGCAGCTATCTAACAGAACGGTTGTCAATGTGTGCACTCAACTTCCAGAGTTAAACCCGTGTGCGGATTCAGCAGTCTGCAAACAGTTTCTCTGCAGAGTCCCAAAACAGGCGTTTTCAGCCCGTTACTGGCATATGGAAGAAACAGCAGTAAGCACAGGGAAATATCTGCTTCTAAATCCAAAACGCAGCTATCTAACAGAACGGTTGTCAATGTGTGCACTCAACTTCCAGAGTTAAACCTGTGTGTGGATTCAGCAGTCTGCAAACACTTTCTCTGCAGAGTCCCAAAACAGGCGTTTTCAGCCCATTACCGGTATATGGAAGAAACTGCAGTAAGCACAGGGAAATATCTGCTTCTAAATCCAAAACGCAGCTATCTAACAGAACGGTTGTCAATGTGTGCACTCAACTTCCAGAGTTAAACCCGTGTGTGGATTCAGCAGTCTGCAAACACTTTCTCTGCAGGGTCCCAAAACAGGCGTTTTCCGCCCATTACCGGCATATGGAAGAAACAGCAGTAAGCACAGGGAAATATCTGCTTCTAAATCCAAAACGCAGCTATCTAACAGAACGGTTGTCAATGTGTGCACTCAACTTCCAGAGTTAAACCCGTGTGTGTATTCAGCAGTCTGCAAACACTTTCTCTGCAGAGTCCCAAAACAGGCATTTTCCGCCCATTACCGGCATATGGAAGAAACAGCAGTAAGCACAGGGAAATATCTGCTTCTAAATCCAAAACGCAGCTATCTAACAGAACGGTTGTCAATGTGTGCACTCAACTTCCAGAGTTAAACCCGTGTGTGGATTCAGCAGTCTGCAAACAGTTTCTCTGCAGAGTCCCAAAACAGGCGTTTTCAGCCCCTTACCGGCATATGGAAGAAACAGCAGTCAGCACAGGGAAATATCTGCTTCTACATCCAAAACGCAGCTATCTAACAGAACGGTTGTCAATGTGTGCACTCAACTTCCAGAGTTAAACCCGTGTGTGGATTCAGCAGTCTGCAAACACTTTCTCTGCAGAGTCCCAAAACAGGCGTTCTCAGCCCATTACAGGCATATGGAAGAAACAGCAGTAAGCACAGGGAAATATCTGCTTCTAAATCCAAAACGCAGCTATCTAACAGAACGGTTGTCAATGTGTGCACTCAACTTCCAGAGTTAAACCCGTGTGTGGATTCAGCAGTCTGCAAACACTTTCTCTGCACAGTCCCAAAACAGGCGTTTTCAGCCCATTACCGGCATATGGAAGAAACAGCAGTAAGCACAGGGAAATATCTGCTTCTAAATCCAAAACGCAGCTACCTAACAGAACGGTTGTCAATGTGTGCACTCAACTTCCAGAGTTAAACCCGTGTGTGGATTCAGCAGTCTGCAAACACTTTCTCTGCAGAGTCCCAAAACAGGCGTTTTCAGCCCATTACCGGCATATGGAAGAAACAGCAGTAAGCACAGGGAAATATCTGCTTCTAAATCCAAAACGCAGCTATCTAACAGAACGGTTGTCAATGTGTGTACTCAACTTCCAGTGTTAAACCCGTGTGTGGATTCAGCAGTCTGCAAACACTTTCTGTGCAGAGTCCCAAAAGAGGCGTTTTCAGCCCATTACCGGCATATGGAAGAAACAGCAGTAAGCCCAGGGAAATATCTGCTTTTAAATCCAAAACGCAGCTATCTAACAGAACGGTTGTCAATGTGTGCACTCAACTTCCAGAGTTAAACCCGTGTGCGGATTCAGCAGTCTGCAAACAGTTTCTCTGCAGAATCCCAAAACAGGCGTTTTCAGCCCGTTACTGGCATATGGAAGAAACAGCAGTAAGCACAGGGAAATATCTGCTTCTAAATCCAAAACGCAGCTATCTAACAGAACGGTTGTCAATGTGTGCACTCAACTTCCAGAGTTAAACCCGTGTGTGGATTCAGCAGTCTGCAAACACGTTCTCTGCAGAGTCCCAAAACAGGCATTTTCAGCCCATTACCGGTATATGGAAGAAACTGCAGTAAGCACAGGGAAATATCTGCTTCTAAATCCAAAACGCAGCTATCTAACAGAACGGTTGTCAATGTGTGCACTCAACTTCCAGAGTTAAACCCGTGTGCGGATTCAGCAGTCTGTAAACAGTTTCTCTGCAGAGTCCCAAAACAGGCGTTTTCAGCCCGTTACTGGCATATGGACGAAACAGCAGTAAGCACAGGGAAATATCTGCTTCTAAATCCAAAACGCAGCTATCTAACAGAACGGTTGTCAATGTGTGCACTCAACTTCCAGAGTTAAACCCGTGTGTGGATTCAGCAGTCTGCAAACACTTTCTCTGCAGAGTCCCAAAACAGGCGTTTTCAGCCCATTACCGGTATATGGAAGAAACAGCAGTAAGCACAGGGAAATATCTGCTTCTAAATCCAAAACGCAGCTATCTAACAGAACGGTTGTCAATGTGTGCACTCAACTTCCAGAGTTAAACCCGTGTGTGGATTCAGCCGTCTGCAAACTCTTTCTCTGCAGAGTCCCAAAACAGGCATTTTCAGCCCATTACCGGCATATGGAAGAAACAGCAGTCAGCACAGGGAAATATCTGCTTCTAAATCCAAAACGCAGCTATCTAACAGAACGGTTGTCAATGTGTGCACTCAACTTCCAGAGTTAAACCCGTGTGTGGATTCAGCAGTCTGCAAACACTTTCTCTGCAGAGTCCCAAAACAGGCGTTTTCAGCCCATTACCGGCATATGGAAGAAACAGCAGTCAGCACAGGGAAATATCTGCTTCTAAATCCAAAACGCAGCTATCTAACAGAACGGTTGTCAATGTGTGCACTCAACTTCCAGAGTTAAACCCGTGTGTGGATTCAGCAGTCTGCAAACACTTTCTCTGCAGAGTCCCAAAACAGGTGTTTTCAGCCCATTACCGGCATATGGAAGAAACAGCAGTAAGCACAGGGAAATATCTGCTTCTAAATCCAAAACGCAGCTATCTAACAGAACGGTTGTCAATGTGTGCACTCAACTTCCAGAGTTAAACCCGTGTGTGGATTCAGCAGTCTGCAAACACTTTCTCTGCAGAGTCCCAAAACAGGCGTTTTCAGCCCTTTTCCAGCATATGGAAGAAACAGCAGTAAGCACAGGGAAATATCTGCTTCTAAATCCAAAACGCAGCTATCTAACAGAACGGTTGTCAATGTGTGTACTCAACTTCCAGAGTTAAACCCGTGTGTGGATTCAGCAGTCTGCAAACACTTTCTCTGCAGAGTCCCAAAACAGGCGCTTTCAGCCCATTACCGGCATATGGAAGAAACAGCAGTAAGCACAGGGAAATATCTGCTTCTAAATCCAAAACGCAGCTATCTAACAGAACGGTTGTCAATGTGTGCACTCAACTTCCAGAGTTAGACCCGTGTGTGGATTCAGCAGTCTGCAAACACTTTCTCTGCAGAGTCCCAAAACAGGCGTTTTCAGCCCATTACCGGCATATGGAAGAAACAGCAGTAAGCACAGGGAAATATCTGCTTCTAAAACCAAAACGCAGCTACCTAACAGAACGGTTGTCAATGTGTGCACTCAAGTTCCGGAGTTAAACCCGTGTGTGGATTCAGCCGTCTGCAAACACTTTATCTGCAGAGTCCCAAAACAGGCGTTTTCAGCCCATTACCGGCATATGGAAGAAACAGCAGTAAGCACAGGGAAATATCTGCTTCTAAATCCAAAACGCAGCTATCTAACAGAACGGTTGTCAATGTGTGCACTCAACTTCCAGAGTTAAACCCGTGTGTGGATTCAGCAGTCTGCAAAAACTTTCTCTGCAGAGTCCCAAAACAGGCGTTTTCAGACCATTACTGGCATATGGAAGAAACAGCAGTAAGCACAGGGAAATATCTGCTTCTAAATCCAAAACGCAGCTATCTAACAGAACGGTTGTCAATGTGTGCACTGAAATTCCAGAGTTAAACCCGTGTGTGGATTCAGCCGTCTGCAAACACTTTCTCTGCAGGGTCCCAAAACAGTCGTTTTAATCCCATTACCGGCATATGGAAGAAACAGCAGTAAGCACAGGGAAATATCTGCTTCTAAATCCAAAACGCAGCTATCTAACAGAACGGTTGTCAATGTGTGCACTCAACATCCAGAGTTAAACCCGTGTGTGTATTCAGCAGTCTGCAAACACTTTCTCTGCAGAGTCCCAAAACAGGCGTTTTCAGCCCATTACCGGCATATGGAAAAAACAGCAGTCAGCACAGGGAAATATCTGCTTCTAAATCCAAAACGCAGCTATCTAACAGAACGGTTGTCAATGTGTGCACTGAACTTCCAGAGTTAAACCCGTGTGTGGATTCAGCCGTCTGCAAACACTTTCTCTGCAGGGTCCCAAAACAGTCGTTTTCAGTCCATTACCGGCATATGGAAGAAACAGCAGTAAGCACAGGGAAATATCTGCTTCTAAATCCAAAACGCAGGTATCTAACAGAACGGTTGTCAATGTGTGCACTCAACTTCCAGAGTTAAACCCGTGTGTGGAATCAGCCGTCTGCAAACAAGTTCTCTGCAGAGTCCCAAAACAGGCGTTTTCAGCCCATTACCGGCATATGGAAGAAACAGCAGTAAGCACAGGGAAATATCTGCTTCTAAATCCAAAACGCAGCTTTCTAACAGAACGGTTGTCAATGTCTGCACTCAACTTGCAGAGTTAAACCCGTGTGTGGATTCAGCCGTCTGCAAACACTTTCTCTGCAGAGTCCCAAAACAGGCGTTTTCAGCCCATTACCGGCATATGGAAGAAACAGCAGTAAGCACAGGGAAATATCTGCTTCTAAATCCAAAACGCAGCTATCTAACAGAACGGTTGTCAATGTGTGCACTCAACTTCCAGAGTTAAACCCGTGTGTGGATTCAGCAATCTGCAAACACTTTCTCTGCAGAGTCCCAAAACAGGCGTTTTCAGCCCATTACTGGCATATGGAAGAAACAGCAGTCAGCACAGGGAAATATCTGCTTCTAAATCGAAAACGCAGCTATCTTACAGAACGGTTGTCAATGTTTGCACTCAACTTCCAGAGTTAAACCCGTGTGTGGATTCAGCAGTCTGCAAACACTTTCTCTGCAGAGTCCCAAAACAGGCGTTTTCAGCCCATTACCGGCATATGGAAGAAACAGCAGTAAGCACAGGGAAATATCTGCTTCTAAATCGAAAACGCAGCTATCTAACAGAACGGTTGTCAATGTGTGCACTCAACTTCCAGAGTTAAACCCGTGTGTGGATTCAGCAGTCTGCAAAAACTTTCTCTGCAGAGTCCCAAAACAGGCGTTTTCAGCCCATTACCGGCATATGGAAGAAACAGCAGTAAGCACAGGGAAATATCTGCTTCTAAATCCAAAACGCAGCTATCTAACAGAACGGTTGTCAATGTGTGCACTCAACTTCCAGAGTTAAACCCGTGTGTGGATTCAGCAGTCTGCAAACAATTTCTCTGCAGAGTCCCAAAACAGGCGTTTCCAGCCCATTACCGGCATATGGAAGAAACAGCAGTCAGCACAGGGAAATATCTGCTTCTAATTCCAAAACGCAGCTATCTAACAGAACGGTTGTCAATGTGTGCACTCCACTTCCAGAGTTAAACCCGTGTGTGTATTCAGCAGTCTGCAAACACTTTCTCTGCAGAGTCCCAAAACAGGCGTTTTCAGCCCATAACCGGCATATGGAAGAAACAACAGTGTGCACAGGGAAATATCTGCTTCTAAATCCAAAACGCAGCTATCTAACAGAACGGTTGTCAATGTGTGCACTGAACTTCCAGAGTTAAACCCGTGTGTGGATTCAGCCGTCTGCAAACACTTTCTCTACAGGGTCCCAAAACAGTCGTTTTCAGCCCATTACCGGCATATGGAAGAAACAGCAGTAAGCACAGGGAAATATCTGCTTCTAAATCCAAAACGCAGCTATCTAACAGAACGGTTGTCAATGTGTGCACTCAACTTCCAGAGTTAAACCCGTGTGTGGATTCAGCCGTCTGCAAACACTTTCTCTGCAGGGTCCCCAAACAGGCGTTTTCAGCCCATTACCGGCATATGGAAGAAACAGCAGTAAGCACAGGGAAATATCTGCTTCTAAATCCAAAACGCAGCTATCTAACAGAACGGTTGTCAATGTGTGCACTCAACTTCCAGAGTTAAACCCGTGTGTGTATTCAGCAGTCTGCAAACACTTTCTCTGCAGAGTCCCAAAACAGGCGTTTTCCGCCCATTACCGGCATATGGAAGAAACAGCAGTAAGCACAGGGAAATATCTGCTTCTAAATCCAAAACGCAGCTATCTAACAGAACGGTTGTCAATGTGTGCACTCAACTTCCAGAGTTAAACCCGTGTGTGGATTCAGCAGTCTGCAAACAGTTTCTCTGCAGAGTCCCAAAACAGGCGTTTTCAGCCCATTACCGGCATATGGAAGAAACAGCAGTCAGCACAGGGAAATATCTGCTTCTACATCCAAAACGCAGCTATCTAACAGAACGGTTGTCAATGTGTGCACTCAACTTCCAGAGTTAAACCCGTGTGTGGATTCAGCAGTCTGCAAACACTTTCTGTGCAGAGTCCCAAAACAGGCATTCTCAGCCCATTACAGGCATATGGAAGAAACAGCAGTAAGCACAGGGAAATATTTGCTTCTAAATCCAAAACGCAGCTATCTAACAGAACGGTTGTCAATGTGTGCACTCAACTTCCAGAGTTAGACCCGTGTGTGGATTCAGCAGTCTGCAAACACTTTCTCTGCAGAGTCCCAAAACAGGCGTTTTCAGCCCATTACCGGCCTATGGAAGAAACAGCAGTAAGCACAGGGAAATATCTGCTTCTAAATCCAAAACGCAGCTACCTAACAGAACGGTTGTCAATGTGTGCACTCAACTTCCGGAATTAAACCCGTGTGTGGATTCAGCCGTCTGCAAACACTTTCTCTGCAGAGTCCCAAAACAGGCGTTTTCAGCCCATTACCGGCATATGGAAGAAACAGCAGTAAGCACAGGGAAATATCTGCTTCTAAATCCAAAACGCAGCTATCTAACAGAACGGTTGTCAATGTGTGCACTGAACTTCCAGAGTTAAACCCGTGTGTGGATTCAGCCGTCTGCAAACACTTTCTCTGCAGGGTCCCAAAACAGTCGTTTTCAGCCCATTACCGGCATATGGAAGAAACAGCAGTAAGCACAGGGAAATATCTGCTTCTAAATCCAAAACGCAGCTATCTAACAGAACGGTTGTCAATGTGTGCACTCAACTTCCAGAGTTAAACCCGTGTGTGGATTCAGCAGTCTGCAAACACTTTCTCTGCAGAGTCTCAAAACAGGCGTTTTCAGCCCATTACCGGCATATGGAAGAAACAGCAGTAAGCACAGGGAAATATCTGCTTCTAAATCCAAAACGCAGCTATCTAACAGAACGGTTGTCAATGTGTGCACTCAACTTCCAGAGTTAAACCCGTGTGCGGATTCAGCAGTCTGCAAACAGTTTCTCTGCAGAGTCCCAAAACAGGCGTTTTCAGCCCGTTACTGGCATATGGAAGAAACAGCAGTAAGCACAGGGAAATATCTGCTTCTAAATCCAAAACGCAGCTATCTAACAGAACGGTTGTCAATGTGTGCACTGAACTTCCAGAGTTAAACCCGTGTGTGGATTCAGCAGTCTGCAAACACTTTCTGTGCAGAGTCCCAAAACAGGCGTTTTCAGCCCATTACCGGCATATGGAAGAAACAGCAGTCAGCACAGGGAAATATCTGCTTCTAAATCCAAAACGCAGCTATCTAACAGAACGGTTGTCAATGTGTGCACTCAACTTCCAGAGTTAAACCCGTGTGTGGATTCAGCAGTCTGCAAAAACTTTCTCTGCAGAGTCCCAAAACAGGCGTTTTCAGACCATTACCGGCATATGGAAGAAACAGCAGTAAACACAGGGAAATATCTGCTTCTAAATCCAAAACGCAGCTATCTAACAGAACGGTTGTCAATGTGTGCACTCAACTTCCAGAGTTAAACCCGTGTGTGGATTCAGCAGTCTGCAAACACTTTCTCTGCAGGGTCCCAAAACAGGCGTTTTCAGCCCATTACCGGCATATGGAAGAAATAGCAGTAAGCACAGGGAAATATCTGCTTCTAAATCCAAAACGCAGCTATCTAACAGAACGGTTGTCAATGTGTGCACTCAACTTCCAGAGTTAAACCCGTGTGTGTATTCAGCAGTCTGCAAACACTTTCTCTGCAGAGTCCCAAAACAGGCATTTTCCGCCCATTACCGGCATATGGAAGAAACAGCAGTAAGCACAGGGAAATATCTGCTTCTAAATCCAAAACGCAGCTATCTAACAGAACGGTTGTCAATGTGTGCACTCAACTTCCAGAGTTAAACCCGTGTGTGGATTCAGCAGTCTGCAAACAGTTTCTCTGCAGAGTCCCAAAACAGGCGTTTTCAGCCCCTTACCGGCATATGGAAGAAACAGCAGTCAGCACAGGGAAATATCTGCTTCTACATCCAAAACGCAGCTATCTAACAGAACGGTTGTCAATGTGTGCACTCAACTTCCAGAGTTAAACCCGTGTGTGGATTCAGCAGTCTGCAAACACTTTCTCTGCAGAGTCCCAAAACAGGCGTTCTCAGCCCATTACAGGCATATGGAAGAAACAGCAGTAAGCACAGGGAAATATCTGCTTCTAAATCCAAAACGCAGCTATCTAACAGAACGGTTGTCAATGTGTGCACTCAACTTCCAGAGATAAACCCGTGTGTGGATTCAGCAGTCTGCAAACACTTTCTCTGCACAGTCCCAAAACAGGCGTTTTCAGCCCATTACTGGCATATGGAAGAAACAGCAGTAAGCACAGGGAAATATCTGCTTCTAAATCCAAAACGCAGCTACCTAACAGAACGGTTGTCAATGTGTGCACTCAACTTCCAGAGTTAAACCCGTGTGTGGATTCAGCAGTCTGCAAACACTTTCTCTGCAGAGTCCCAAAACAGGCGTTTTCAGCCCATTACCGGCATATGGAAGAAACAGCAGTAAGCACAGGGAAATATCTGCTTCTAAATCCAAAATGCAGCTATCTAACAGAACGGTTGTCAATGTGTGTACTCAACTTCCAGTGTTAAACCCGTGTGTGGATTCAGCAGTCTGCAAACACTTTCTGTGCAGAGTCCCAAAAGAGGCGTTTTCAGCCCATTACCGGCATATGGAAGAAACAGCAGTAAGCACAGGGAAATATCTGCTTTTAAATCCAAAACGCAGCTATCTAACAGAACGGTTGTCAATGTGTGCACTCAACTTCCAGAGTTAAACCCGTGTGCGGATTCAGCAGTCTGCAAACAGTTTCTCTGCAGAGTCCCAAAACAGGCGTTTTCAGCCCGTTACTGGCATATGGAAGAAACAGCAGTAAGCACAGGGAAATATCTGCTTCTAAATCCAAAACGCAGCTATCTAACAGAACGGTTGTCAATGTGTGCACTCAACTTCCAGAGTTAAACCTGTGTGTGGATTCAGCAGTCTGCAAACACTTTCTCTGCAGAGTCCCAAAACAGGCGTTTTCAGCCCATTACCGGTATATGGAAGAAACTGCAGTAAGCACAGGGAAATATCTGCTTCTAAATCGAAAACGCAGCTATCTAACAGAACGGTTGTCAATGTGTGCACTCAACTTCCAGAGTTAAACCCGTGTGTGGATTCAGCAGTCTGCAAACACTTTCTCTGCAGGGTCCCAAAACAGGCGTTTTCCGCCCATTACCGGCATATGGAAGAAACAGCAGTAAGCACAGGGAAATATCTGCTTCTAAATCCAAAACGCAGCTATCTAACAGAACGGTTGTCAATGTGTGCACTCAACTTCCAGAGTTAAACCCGTGTGTGTATTCAGCAGTCTGCAAACACTTTCTCTGCAGAGTCCCAAAACAGGCATTTTCCGCCCATTACCGGCATATGGAAGAAACAGCAGTAAGCACAGGGAAATATCTGCTTCTAAATCCAAAACGCAGCTATCTAACAGAACGGTTGTCAATGTGTGCACTCAACTTCCAGAGTTAAACCCGTGTGTGGATTCAGCAGTCTGCAAACAGTTTCTCTGCAGAGTCCCAAAACAGGCGTTTTCAGCCCCTTACCGGCATATGGAAGAAACAGCAGTCAGCACAGGGAAATATCTGCTTCTACATCCAAAACGCAGCTATCTAACAGAACGGTTGTCAATGTGTGCACTCAACTTCCAGAGTTAAACCCGTGTGTGGATTCAGCAGTCTGCAAACACTTTCTCTGCAGAGTCCCAAAACAGGCGTTCTCAGCCCATTACAGGCATATGGAAGAAACAGCAGTAAGCACAGGGAAATATCTGCTTCTAAATCCAAAACGCAGCTATCTAACAGAACGGTTGTCAATGTGTGCACTCAACTTCCAGAGTTAAACCCGTGTGTGGATTCAGCAGTCTGCAAACACTTTCTCTGCACAGTCCCAAAACAGGCGTTTTCAGCCCATTACCGGCATATGGAAGAAACAGCAGTAAGCACAGGGAAATATCTGCTTCTAAATCCAAAACGCAGCTACCTAACAGAACGGTTGTCAATGTGTGCACTCAACTTCCAGAGTTAAACCCGTGTGTGGATTCAGCAGTCTGCAAACACTTTCTCTGCAGAGTCCCAAAACAGGCGTTTTCAGCCCATTACCGGCATATGGAAGAAACAGCAGTAAGCACAGGGAAATATCTGCTTCTAAATCCAAAACGCAGCTATCTAACAGAACGGTTGTCAATGTGTGTACTCAACTTCCAGTGTTAAACCCGTGTGTGGATTCAGCAGTCTGCAAACACTTTCTGTGCAGAGTCCCAAAAGAGGCGTTTTCAGCCCATTACCGGCATATGGAAGAAACAGCAGTAAGCCCAGGGAAATATCTGCTTTTAAATCCAAAACGCAGCTATCTAACAGAACGGTTGTCAATGTGTGCACTCAACTTCCAGAGTTAAACCCGTGTGCGGATTCAGCAGTCTGCAAACAGTTTCTCTGCAGAATCCCAAAACAGGCGTTTTCAGCCCGTTACTGGCATATGGAAGAAACAGCAGTAAGCACAGGGAAATATCTGCTTCTAAATCCAAAACGCAGCTATCTAACAGAACGGTTGTCAATGTGTGCACTCAACTTCCAGAGTTAAACCCGTGTGTGGATTCAGCAGTCTGCAAACACGTTCTCTGCAGAGTCCCAAAACAGGCATTTTCAGCCCATTACCGGTATATGGAAGAAACTGCAGTAAGCACAGGGAAATATCTGCTTCTAAATCCAAAACGCAGCTATCTAACAGAACGGTTGTCAATGTGTGCACTCAACTTCCAGAGTTAAACCCGTGTGCGGATTCAGCAGTCTGTAAACAGTTTCTCTGCAGAGTCCCAAAACAGGCGTTTTCAGCCCGTTACTGGCATATGGACGAAACAGCAGTAAGCACAGGGAAATATCTGCTTCTAAATCCAAAACGCAGCTATCTAACAGAACGGTTGTCAATGTGTGCACTCAACTTCCAGAGTTAAACCCGTGTGTGGATTCAGCAGTCTGCAAACACTTTCTCTGCAGAGTCCCAAAACAGGCGTTTTCAGCCCATTACCGGTATATGGAAGAAACAGCAGTAAGCACAGGGAAATATCTGCTTCTAAATCCAAAACGCAGCTATCTAACAGAACGGTTGTCAATGTGTGCACTCAACTTCCAGAGTTAAACCCGTGTGTGGATTCAGCAGTCTGCAAACTCTTTCTCTGCAGAGTCCCAAAACAGGCATTTTCAGCCCATTACCGGCATATGGAAGAAACAGCAGTCAGCACAGGGAAATATCTGCTTCTAAATCCAAAACGCAGCTATCTAACAGAACGGTTGTCAATGTGTGCACTCAACTTCCAGAGTTAAACCCGTGTGTGGATTCAGCAGTCTGCAAACACTTTCTCTGCAGAGTCCCAAAACAGGCGTTTTCAGCCCATTACCGGCATATGGAAGAAACAGCAGTCAGCACAGGGAAATATCTGCTTCTAAATCCAAAACGCAGCTATCTAACAGAACGGTTGTCAATGTGTGCACTCAACTTCCAGAGTTAAACCCGTGTGTGGATTCAGCAGTCTGCAAACACTTTCTCTGCAGAGTCCCAAAACAGGTGTTTTCAGCCCATTACCGGCATATGGAAGAAACAGCAGTAAGCACAGGGAAATATCTGCTTCTAAATCCAAAACGCAGCTATCTAACAGAACGGTTGTCAATGTGTGCACTCAACTTCCAGAGTTAAACCCGTGTGTGGATTCAGCAGTCTGCAAACACTTTCTCTGCAGAGTCCCAAAACAGGCGTTTTCAGCCCTTTTCCAGCATATGGAAGAAACAGCAGTAAGCACAGGGAAATATCTGCTTCTAAATCCAAAACGCAGCTATCTAACAGAACGGTTGTCAATGTGTGTACTCAACTTCCAGAGTTAAACCCGTGTGTGGATTCAGCAGTCTGCAAACACTTTCTCTGCAGAGTCCCAAAACAGGCGCTTTCAGCCCATTACCGGCATATGGAAGAAACAGCAGTAAGCACAGGGAAATATCTGCTTCTAAATCCAAAACGCAGCTATCTAACAGAACGGATGTCAATGTGTGCACTCAACTTCCAGAGTTAGACCCGTGTGTGGATTCAGCAGTCTGCAAACACTTTCTCTGCAGAGTCCCAAAACAGGCGTTTTCAGCCCATTACCGGCATATGGAAGAAACAGCAGTAAGCACAGGGAAATATCTGCTTCTAAAACCAAAACGCAGCTACCTAACAGAACGGTTGTCAATGTGTGCACTCAAGTTCCGGAGTTAAACCCGTGTGTGGATTCAGCCGTCTGCAAACACTTTATCTGCAGAGTCCCAAAACAGGCGTTTTCAGCCCATTACCGGCATATGGAAGAAACAGCAGTAAGCACAGGGAAATATCTGCTTCTAAATCCAAAACGCAGCTATCTAACAGAACGGTTGTCAATGTGTGCACTCAACTTCCAGAGTTAAACTCGTGTGTGGATTCAGCAGTCTGCAAAAACTTTCTCTGCAGAGTCCCAAAACAGGCGTTTTCAGACCATTACTGGCATATGGAAGAAACAGCAGTAAGCACAGGGAAATATCTGCTTCTAAATCCAAAACGCAGCTATCTAACAGAACGGTTGTCAATGTGTGCACTGAAATTCCAGAGTTAAACCCGTGTGTGGATTCAGCCGTCTGCAAACACTTTCTCTGCAGGGTCCCAAAACAGTCGTTTTAATCCCATTACCGGCATATGGAAGAAACAGCAGTAAGCACAGGGAAATATCTGCTTCTAAATCCAAAACGCAGCTATCTAACAGAACGGTTGTCAATGTGTGCACTCAACATCCAGAGTTAAACCCGTGTGTGTATTCAGCAGTCTGCAAACACTTTCTCTGCAGAGTCCCAAAACAGGCGTTTTCAGCCCATTACCGGCATATGGAAAAAACAGCAGTCAGCACAGGGAAATATCTGCTTCTAAATCCAAAACGCAGCTATCTAACAGAACGGTTGTCAATGTGTGCACTGAACTTCCAGAGTTAAACCCGTGTGTGGATTCAGCCGTCTGCAAACACTTTCTCTGCAGGGTCCCAAAACAGTCGTTTTCAGTCCATTACCGGCATATGGAAGAAACAGCAGTAAGCACAGGGAAATATCTGCTTCTAAATCCAAAACGCAGGTATCTAACAGAACGGTTGTCAATGTGTGCACTCAACTTCCAGAGTTAAACCCGTGTGTGTATTCAGCAGTCTGCAAACACTTTCTCTGCAGAGTCCCAAAACAGGCGTTTTCAGCCCATTACCGGCATATGGAAGAAACAGCAGTAAGCACAGGGATATATCTGCTTCTAAATCCAAAACGCAGCTATCTAACAGAACGGTTGTCAATGTGTGCACTCAACTTCCAGAGTTAAACCCTTGTGTGGATTCAGCAGTCTGCAAACACTTTCTCTGCAGAGTCCCAAAACAGGCGTTTTCAGCCCATTACCGGCATATGGAAGAAACAGCAGTCAGCACAGGGAAATATCTGCTTCTGAATCCAAAACGTAGCTATCTAACAGAACGGTTGTCAATGTGTGCACTCAACTTCCAGAGTTAAACCCGTGTGTGGATTCAGCAGTCTGCAAACACTTTCTCTGCAGAGTCCCAAAACAGTCGTTTTCAGCCCATTACCGGCATATGGAAGAAACAGCAGTAAGCACAGGGAAATATCTGCTTCTAAATCCAAAACGCAGCTATCTAACAGAACGGTTGTCAATGTGTGCACTCAACTTCCAGAGTTAAACCCGTGTGTGGATTCAGCAGTCTGCAAACACTTTCTCTGCAGAGTCCCAAAACAGGCGTTTTCAGCCCATTACCGGCATATGGAAGAAACAGCAGTAAGCACAGGGAAATATCTGCT
This sequence comes from Aotus nancymaae, assembly GCF_030222135.1. Taxonomy (NCBI): domain Eukaryota; kingdom Metazoa; phylum Chordata; class Mammalia; order Primates; family Aotidae; genus Aotus; species Aotus nancymaae. The sequence goes on from NW_026988696.1 coordinate 86,829, forward strand.
TCTAAATCCAAAACGCAGCTATCTAACAGAACGGTTGTCAATGTGTGCACTCAACTTCCAGAGTTAAACCCGTGTGTGGATTCAGCAGTCTGCAAACACTTTCTCTGCAGAGTCCCAAAACAGGCGTTTTCAGCCCATTACCGGCATATGGAGGAAACAGCAGTCAGCACAGGGAAATATCTGCTTCTAAATCCAAAACTCAGCTATCTAACAGAACGGTTGTCAATGTGTGCACTCAACTTCCAGAGTTAAACCCGTGTGTGGATTCAGCAGTCTGCAAACACTTTCTCTGCAGAGTCCCAAAACAGGCGTTTTCAGCCCATTACCGGCATATGGAAGAAACAGCAGTCAGCACAGGGAAATATCTGCTTCTAAATCCAAAACGCAGCTATCTAACAGAACGGTTGTCAATGTGTGCACTCAACTTCCAGAGTTAAACCCGTGTGTGGATTCAGCAGTCTGCAAAAACTTTCTCTGCAGAGTCCCAAAACAGGCGTTTTCAGACCATTACCGGCATATGGAAGAAACAGCAGTAAACACAGGGAAATATCTGCCTCTAAATCCAAAACGCAGCTATCTAACAGAACGGTTGTCAATGTGTGCACTCAACTTCCAGAGTTAAACCCGTGTGTGGATTCAGCAGTCTGCAAACACTTTCTCTGCAGGGTCCCAAAACAGGCGTTTTCAGCCCATTACCGGCATATGGAAGAAACAGCAGTAAGCACAGGGAAATATCTGCTTCTAAATCCAAAACGCAGCTATCTAACAGAACGGTTGTCAATGTGTGCACTCAACTTCCAGAGTTAAACCCGTGTGTGGATTCAGCAGTCTGCAAACAGTTTCTCTGCAGAGTCCCAAAACAGGCGTTTTCAGCCCATTACCGGCATATGGAAGAAACAGCAGTCAGCACAGGGAAATATCTGCTATTAATTCCAAAACGCAGCTATCTAACAGAACGGTTGTCAATGTGTGCACTCAACTTCCAGAGTTAAACCCGTGTGTGGATTCAGCAGTCTGCAAACACTTTCTGTGCAGAGTCCCAAAACAGGCGTTCTCAGCCCATTACAGGCATATGGAAGAAACAGCAGTAAGCACAGGGAAATATCTGCTTCTAAATCCAAAACGCAGCTATCTAACAGAACGGTTGTCAATGTGTGCACTCAACTTCCAGAGTTAAACCCGTGTGTGGATTCAGCAGTCTGCAAACACTTTCTCTGCAGAGTCCCAAAACAGGCGTTTTCCGCCCATTACCGGCATATGGAAGAAACAGCAGTAAGCACAGGGAAATATCTGCTTCTAAATCCAAAACGCAGCTACCTAACAGAACGGTTGTCAATGTGTGCACTCAACTTCCAGAGTTAAACCCGTGTGTGGATTCAGCAGTCTGCAAACACTTTCTCTGCAGAGTCCCAAAACAGGCGTTTTCAGCCCATTACCGGCATATGGAAGAACCAGCAGTCAGCACAGGGAAATATCTGCTTCTACATCCAAAACGCAGCTATCTAACAGAACGGTTGTCAATGTGTGCACTCAACTTCCAGAGTTAAACCCGTGTGTGGATTCAGCAGTCTGCAAACACTTTCTGTGCAGAGTCCCAAAACAGGCGTTTTCAGCCCATTACCGGCATATGGAAGAAACAGCAGTCAGCACAGGGAAATATCTGCTTCTAAATCCAAAACGCAGCTATCTAACAGAACGGTTGTCAATGTGTGCACTCAACTTCCAGAGTTAAACCCTTGTGTGGATTCAGCAGTCTGCAAACACTTTCTCTGCAGAGTCCCAAAACAGGCGTTTTCAGCCCATTACCGGCATATGGAAGAAACAGCAGTCAGCACAGGGAAATATCTGCTTCTGAATCCAAAACGTAGCTATCTAACAGAACGGTTGTCAATGTGTGCACTCAACTTCCAGAGTTAAACCCGTGTGTGGATTCAGCAGTCTGCAAACACTTTCTCTGCAGAGTCCCAAAACAGGCGTTTTCAGCCCATTACCGGCATATGGAAGAAACAGCAGTCAGCACAGGGAAATATCTGCTTCTAAATCCAAAACGCAGCTATCTAACAGAACGGTTGTCAATGTGTGCACTCAACTTCCAGAGTTAAACCCGTGTGTGGATTCAGCAGTCTGCAAAAACTTTCTCTGCAGAGTCCCAAAACAGGCGTTTTCAGACCATTACCGGCATATGGAAGAAACAGCAGTAAGCACAGGGAAATATCTGCTTCTAAATCCAAAACGCAGCTATCTAACAGAACGGTTGTCAATGTGTGCACTGAACTTCCAGAGTTAAACCCGTGTGTGGATTCAGCCGTCTGCAAACACTTTCTCTGCAGGGTCCCAAAACAGTCGTTTTCAGCCCATTACCGGCATATGGAAGAAACAGCAGTAAGCACAGGGAAATATCTGCTTCTAAATCCAAAACGCAGCTATCTAACAGAACGGTTGTCAATGTGTGCACTCAACTTCCAGAGTTAAACCCGTGTGTGGATTCAGCAGTCTGCAAACACTTTCTCTGCAGAGTCCCAAAACAGGCGTTTTCAGCCCATTACCGGCATATGGAGGAAACAGCAGTCAGCACAGGGAAATATCTGCTTCTAAATCCAAAACGCAGCTATCTAACAGAACGGTTGTCAATGTGTGCACTCAACTTCCAGAGTTAAACCCGTGTGTGGATTCAGCAGTCTGCAAACACTTTCTCTGCAGAGTCCCAAAACAGGCGTTTTCAGCCCATTACCGGCATATGGAGGAAACAGCAGTCAGCACAGGGAAATATCTGCTTCTAAATCCAAAACTCAGCTATCTAACAGAACGGTTGTCAATGTGTGCACTCAACTTCCAGAGTTAAACCCGTGTGTGGATTCAGCAGTCTGCAAACACTTTCTCTGCAGAGTCCCAAAACAGGCGTTTTCAGCCCATTACCGGCATATGGAAGAAACAGCAGTAAGCACAGGGAAATATCTGCTTCTAAATCCAAAACGCAGCTATCTAACAGAACGGTTGTCAATGTGTGCACTCAACTTCCAGAGTTAAACCCGTGTGTGGATTCAGCAGTCTGCAAAAACTTTCTCTGCAGAGTCCCAAAACAGGCGTTTTCAGACCATTACCGGCATATGGAAGAAACAGCAGTAAACACAGGGAAATATCTGCCTCTAAATCCAAAACGCAGCTATCTAACAGAACGGTTGTCAATGTGTGCACTCAACTTCCAGAGTTAAACCCGTGTGTGGATTCAGCAGTCTGCAAACACTTTCTCTGCAGGGTCCCAAAACAGGCGTTTTCAGCCCATTACCGGCATATGGAAGAAACAGCAGTAAGCACAGGGAAATATCTGCTTCTAAATCCAAAACGCAGCTATCTAACAGAACGGTTGTCAATGTGTGCACTCAACTTCCAGAGTTAAACCCGTGTGTGGATTCAGCAGTCTGCAAACAGTTTCTCTGCAGAGTCCCAAAACAGGCGTTTTCAGCCCATTACCGGCATATGGAAGAAACAGCAGTCAGCACAGGGAAATATCTGCTATTAATTCCAAAACGCAGCTATCTAACAGAACGGTTGTCAATGTGTGCACTCAACTTCCAGAGTTAAACCCGTGTGTGGATTCAGCAGTCTGCAAACACTTTCTGTGCAGAGTCCCAAAACAGGCGTTCTCAGCCCATTACAGGCATATGGAAGAAACAGCAGTAAGCACAGGGAAATATCTGCTTCTAAATCCAAAACGCAGCTATCTAACAGAACGGTTGTCAATGTGTGCACTCAACTTCCAGAGTTAAACCCGTGTGTGGATTCAGCAGTCTGCAAACACTTTCTCTGCAGAGTCCCAAAACAGGCGTTTTCAGCCCATTACCGGCATATGGAAGAAACAGCAGTAAGCACAGGGAAATATCTGCTTCTAAATCCAAAACGCAGCTACCTAACAGAACGGTTGTCAATGTGTGCACTCAACTTCCAGAGTTAAACCCGTGTGTGGATTCAGCAGTCTGCAAACACTTTCTCTGCAGAGTCCCAAAACAGGCGTTTTCAGCCCATTACCGGCATATGGAAGAAACAGCAGTAAGCACAGGGAAATATCTGCTTCTAAATCCAAAACGCAGCTATCTAACAGAACGGTTGTCAATGTGTGCACTGAACTTCCAGAGTTAAACCCGTGTGTGGATTCAGCAGTCTGCAAACACTTTCTCTGCAGGGTCCCAAAACAGTCGTTTTCAGCCCATTACCGGCATATGGAAGAAACAGCAGTAAGCACAGGGAAATATCTGCTTCTAAATCCAAAACGCAGCTATCTAACAGAACGGTTGTCAATGTGTGCACTCAACTTCCAGAGTTAAACCCGTGTGTGGATTCAGCAGTCTGCAAACACTTTCTCTGCAGAGTCCCAAAACAGGCGTTTTCAGCCCATTACCGGCATATGGAAGAAACAGCAGTAAGCACAGGGAAATATCTGCTTCTAAATCCAAAACGCAGCTATCTAACAGAACGGTTGTCAATGTGTGCACTCAACTTCCAGAGTTAAACCCGTGTGTGTATTCAGCAGTCTGCAAACACTTTCTCTGCAGAGTCCCAAAACAGGCATTTTCCGCCCATTACCGGCATATGGAAGAAACAGCAGTAAGCACAGGGAAATATCTGCTTCTAAATCCAAAACGCAGCTATCTAACAGAACGGTTGTCAATGTGTGCACTCAACTTCCAGAGTTAAACCCGTGTGTGGATTCAGCAGTCTGCAAACACTTTCTCTGCAGAGTCCCAAAACAGGCGTTTTCAGCCCATTACCGGCATATGGAAGAACCAGCAGTCAGCACAGGGAAATATCTGCTTCTACATCCAAAACGCAGCTATCTAACAGAACGGTTGTCAATGTGTGCACTCAACTTCCAGAGTTAAACCCGTGTGTGGATTCAGCAGTCTGCAAACACTTTCTGTGCAGAGTCCCAAAACAGGCGTTTTCAGCCCATTACCGGCATATGGAAGAAACAGCAGTCAGCACAGGGAAATATCTGCTTCTAAATCCAAAACGCAGCTATCTAACAGAACGGTTGTCAATGTGTGCACTCAACTTCCAGAGTTAAACCCTTGTGTGGATTCAGCAGTCTGCAAACACTTTCTCTGCAGAGTCCCAAAACAGGCGTTTTCAGCCCATTACCGGCATATGGAAGAAACAGCAGTCAGCACAGGGAAATATCTGCTTCTGAATCCAAAACGTAGCTATCTAACAGAACGGTTGTCAATGTGTGCACTCAACTTCCAGAGTTAAACCCGTGTGTGGATTCAGCAGTCTGCAAACACTTTCTCTGCAGAGTCCCAAAACAGGCGTTTTCAGCCCATTACCGGCATATGGAAGAAACAGCAGTCAGCACAGGGAAATATCTGCTTCTAAATCCAAAACGCAGCTATCTAACAGAACGGTTGTCAATGTGTGCACTCAACTTCCAGAGTTAAACCCGTGTGTGGATTCAGCAGTCTGCAAAAACTTTCTCTGCAGAGTCCCAAAACAGGCGTTTTCAGACCATTACCGGCATATGGAAGAAACAGCAGTAAGCACAGGGAAATATCTGCTTCTAAATCCAAAACGCAGCTATCTAACAGAACGGTTGTCAATGTGTGCACTGAACTTCCAGAGTTAAACCCGTGTGTGGATTCAGCCGTCTGCAAACACTTTCTCTGCAGGGTCCCAAAACAGTCGTTTTCAGCCCATTACCGGCATATGGAAGAAACAGCAGTAAGCACAGGGAAATATCTGCTTCTAAATCCAAAACGCAGCTATCTAACAGAACGGTTGTCAATGTGTGCACTCAACTTCCAGAGTTAAACCCGTGTGTGGATTCAGCAGTCTGCAAACACTTTCTCTGCAGAGTCCCAAAACAGGCGTTTTCAGCCCATTACCGGCATATGGAAGAAACAGCAGTAAGCACAGGGAAATATCTGCTTCTAAATCCAAAACGCAGCTATCTAACAGAACGGTTGTCAATGTGTGCACTCAACTTCCAGAGTTAAACCCGTGTGTGGATTCAGCAGTCTGCAAACACTTTCTCTGCAGAGTCCCAAAACAGGCGTTTTCAGCCCATTACCGGCATATGGAGGAAACAGCAGTCAGCACAGGGAAATATCTGCTTCTAAATCCAAAACTCAGCTATCTAACAGAACGGTTGTCAATGTGTGCACTCAACTTCCAGAGTTAAACCCGTGTGTGGATTCAGCAGTCTGCAAACACTTTCTGTGCAGAGTCCCAAAACAGGCGTTTTCAGCCCATTACCGGCATATGGAAGAAACAGCAGTCAGCACAGGGAAATATCTGCTTCTAAATCCAAAACGCAGCTATCTAACAGAACGGTTGTCAATGTGTGCACTCAACTTCCAGAGTTAAACCCGTGTGTGGATTCAGCAGTCTGCAAAAACTTTCTCTGCAGAGTCCCAAAACAGGCGTTTTCAGACCATTACCGGCATATGGAAGAAACAGCAGTAAACACAGGGAAATATCTGCCTCTAAATCCAAAACGCAGCTATCTAACAGAACGGTTGTCAATGTGTGCACTCAACTTCCAGAGTTAAACCCGTGTGTGGATTCAGCAGTCTGCAAACACTTTCTCTGCAGGGTCCCAAAACAGGCGTTTTCAGCCCATTACCGGCATATGGAAGAAACAGCAGTAAGCACAGGGAAATATCTGCTTCTAAATCCAAAACGCAGCTATCTAACAGAACGGTTGTCAATGTGTGCACTCAACTTCCAGAGTTAAACCCGTGTGTGGATTCAGCAGTCTGCAAACAGTTTCTCTGCAGAGTACCAAAACAGGCGTTTTCAGCCCATTACCGGCATATGGAAGAAACAGCAGTCAGCACAGGGAAATATCTGCTATTAATTCCAAAACGCAGCTATCTAACAGAACGGTTGTCAATGTGTGCACTCAACTTCCAGAGTTAAACCCGTGTGTGGATTCAGCAGTCTGCAAACACTTTCTGTGCAGAGTCCCAAAACAGGCGTTCTCAGCCCATTACAGGCATATGGAAGAAACAGCAGTAAGCACAGGGAAATATCTGCTTCTAAATCCAAAACGCAGCTATCTAACAGAACGGTTGTCAATGTGTGCACTCAACTTCCAGAGTTAAACCCGTGTGTGGATTCAGCAGTCTGCAAACACTTTCTCTGCAGAGTCCCAAAACAGGCGTTTTCAGCCCATTACCGGCATATGGAAGAAACAGCAGTAAGCACAGGGAAATATCTGCTTCTAAATCCAAAACGCAGCTATCTAACAGAACGGTTGTCAATGTGTGCACTGAACTTCCAGAGTTAAACCCGTGTGTGGATTCAGCCGTCTGCAAACACTTTCTCTGCAGGGTCCCAAAACAGTCGTTTTCAGCCCATTACCGGCATATGGAAGAAACAGCAGTAAGCACAGGGAAATATCTGCTTCTAAATCCAAAACGCAGCTATCTAACAGAACGGTTGTCAATGTGTGCACTCAACTTCCAGAGTTAAACCCGTGTGTGGATTCAGCAGTCTGCAAACACTTTCTCTGCAGAGTCCCAAAACAGGCGTTTTCAGCCCATTACCGGCATATGGAGGAAACAGCAGTCAGCACAGGGAAATATCTGCTTCTAAATCCAAAACGCAGCTATCTAACAGAACGGTTGTCAATGTGTGCACTCAACTTCCAGAGTTAAACCCGTGTGTGGATTCAGCAGTCTGCAAACACTTTCTCTGCAGAGTCCCAAAACAGGCGTTTTCAGCCCATTACCGGCATATGGAGGAAACAGCAGTCAGCACAGGGAAATATCTGCTTCTAAATCCAAAACTCAGCTATCTAACAGAACGGTTGTCAATGTGTGCACTCAACTTCCAGAGTTAAACCCGTGTGTGGATTCAGCAGTCTGCAAACACTTTCTCTGCAGAGTCCCAAAACAGGCGTTTTCAGCCCATTACCGGCATATGGAAGAAACAGCAGTAAGCACAGGGAAATATCTGCTTCTAAATCCAAAACGCAGCTATCTAACAGAACGGTTGTCAATGTGTGCACTCAACTTCCAGAGTTAAACCCGTGTGTGGATTCAGCAGTCTGCAAAAACTTTCTCTGCAGAGTCCCAAAACAGGCGTTTTCAGACCATTACCGGCATATGGAAGAAACAGCAGTAAACACAGGGAAATATCTGCCTCTAAATCCAAAACGCAGCTATCTAACAGAACGGTTGTCAATGTGTGCACTCAACTTCCAGAGTTAAACCCGTGTGTGGATTCAGCAGTCTGCAAACACTTTCTCTGCAGGGTCCCAAAACAGGCGTTTTCAGCCCATTACCGGCATATGGAAGAAACAGCAGTAAGCACAGGGAAATATCTGCTTCTAAATCCAAAACGCAGCTATCTAACAGAACGGTTGTCAATGTGTGCACTCAACTTCCAGAGTTAAACCCGTGTGTGGATTCAGCAGTCTGCAAACAGTTTCTCTGCAGAGTCCCAAAACAGGCGTTTTCAGCCCATTACCGGCATATGGAAGAAACAGCAGTCAGCACAGGGAAATATCTGCTATTAATTCCAAAACGCAGCTATCTAACAGAACGGTTGTCAATGTGTGCACTCAACTTCCAGAGTTAAACCCGTGTGTGGATTCAGCAGTCTGCAAACACTTTCTGTGCAGAGTCCCAAAACAGGCGTTCTCAGCCCATTACAGGCATATGGAAGAAACAGCAGTAAGCACAGGGAAATATCTGCTTCTAAATCCAAAACGCAGCTATCTAACAGAACGGTTGTCAATGTGTGCACTCAACTTCCAGAGTTAAACCCGTGTGTGGATTCAGCAGTCTGCAAACACTTTCTCTGCAGAGTCCCAAAACAGGCGTTTTCAGCCCATTACCGGCATATGGAAGAAACAGCAGTAAGCACAGGGAAATATCTGCTTCTAAATCCAAAACGCAGCTACCTAACAGAACGGTTGTCAATGTGTGCACTCAACTTCCAGAGTTAAACCCGTGTGTGGATTCAGCAGTCTGCAAACACTTTCTCTGCAGAGTCCCAAAACAGGCGTTTTCAGCCCATTACCGGCATATGGAAGAAACAGCAGTAAGCACAGGGAAATATCTGCTTCTAAATCCAAAACGCAGCTATCTAACAGAACGGTTGTCAATGTGTGCACTGAACTTCCAGAGTTAAACCCGTGTGTGGATTCAGCCGTCTGCAAACACTTTCTCTGCAGGGTCCCAAAACAGGCGTTTTCAGCCCATTACCGGCATATGGAAGAAACAGCAGTAAGCACAGGGAAATATCTGCTTCTAAATCCAAAACGCAGCTATCTAACAGAACGGTTGTCAATGTGTGCACTCAACTTCCAGAGTTAAACCCGTGTGTGGATTCAGCAGTCTGCAAACACTTTCTCTGCAGAGTCCCAAAACAGGCGTTTTCAGCCCATTACCGGCATATGGAAGAAACAGCAGTAAGCACAGGGAAATATCTGCTTCTAAATCCAAAACGCAGCTATCTAACAGAACGGTTGTCAATGTGTGCACTCAACTTCCAGAGTTAAACCCGTGTGTGTATTCAGCAGTCTGCAAACACTTTCTCTGCAGAGTCCCAAAACAGGCATTTTCCGCCCATTACCGGCATATGGAAGAAACAGCAGTAAGCACAGGGAAATATCTGCTTCTAAATCCAAAACGCAGCTATCTAACAGAACGGTTGTCAATGTGTGCACTCAACTTCCAGAGTTAAACCCGTGTGTGGATTCAGCAGTCTGCAAACACTTTCTCTGCAGAGTCCCAAAACAGGCGTTTTCAGCCCATTACCGGCATATGGAAGAACCAGCAGTCAGCACAGGGAAATATCTGCTTCTACATCCAAAACGCAGCTATCTAACAGAACGGTTGTCAATGTGTGCACTCAACTTCCAGAGTTAAACCCGTGTGTGGATTCAGCAGTCTGCAAACACTTTCTGTGCAGAGTCCCAAAACAGGCGTTTTCAGCCCATTACCGGCATATGGAAGAAACAGCAGTCAGCACAGGGAAATATCTGCTTCTAAATCCAAAACGCAGCTATCTAACAGAACGGTTGTCAATGTGTGCACTCAACTTCCAGAGTTAAACCCTTGTGTGGATTCAGCAGTCTGCAAACACTTTCTCTGCAGAGTCCCAAAACAGGCGTTTTCAGCCCATTACCGGCATATGGAAGAAACAGCAGTCAGCACAGGGAAATATCTGCTTCTGAATCCAAAACGTAGCTATCTAACAGAACGGTTGTCAATGTGTGCACTCAACTTCCAGAGTTAAACCCGTGTGTGGATTCAGCAGTCTGCAAACACTTTCTCTGCAGAGTCCCAAAACAGGCGTTTTCAGCCCATTACCGGCATATGGAAGAAACAGCAGTCAGCACAGGGAAATATCTGCTTCTAAATCCAAAACGCAGCTATCTAACAGAACGGTTGTCAATGTGTGCACTCAACTTCCAGAGTTAAACCCGTGTGTGGATTCAGCAGTCTGCAAAAACTTTCTCTGCAGAGTCCCAAAACAGGCGTTTTCAGACCATTACCGGCATATGGAAGAAACAGCAGTAAGCACAGGGAAATATCTGCTTCTAAATCCAAAACGCAGCTATCTAACAGAACGGTTGTCAATGTGTGCACTGAACTTCCAGAGTTAAACCCGTGTGTGGATTCAGCCGTCTGCAAACACTTTCTCTGCAGGGTCCCAAAACAGTCGTTTTCAGCCCATTACCGGCATATGGAAGAAACAGCAGTAAGCACAGGGAAATATCTGCTTCTAAATCCAAAACGCAGCTATCTAACAGAACGGTTGTCAATGTGTGCACTCAACTTCCAGAGTTAAACCCGTGTGTGGATTCAGCAGTCTGCAAACACTTTCTCTGCAGAGTCCCAAAACAGGCGTTTTCAGCCCATTACCGGCATATGGAAGAAACAGCAGTAAGCACAGGGAAATATCTGCTTCTAAATCCAAAACGCAGCTATCTAACAGAACGGTTGTCAATGTGTGCACTCAACTTCCAGAGTTAAACCCGTGTGTGGATTCAGCAGTCTGCAAACACTTTCTCTGCAGAGTCCCAAAACAGGCGTTTTCAGCCCATTACCGGCATATGGAGGAAACAGCAGTCAGCACAGGGAAATATCTGCTTCTAAATCCAAAACTCAGCTATCTAACAGAACGGTTGTCAATGTGTGCACTCAACTTCCAGAGTTAAACCCGTGTGTGGATTCAGCAGTCTGCAAACACTTTCTGTGCAGAGTCCCAAAACAGGCGTTTTCAGCCCATTACCGGCATATGGAAGAAACAGCAGTCAGCACAGGGAAATATCTGCTTCTAAATCCAAAACGCAGCTATCTAACAGAACGGTTGTCAATGTGTGCACTCAACTTCCAGAGTTAAACCCGTGTGTGGATTCAGCAGTCTGCAAAAACTTTCTCTGCAGAGTCCCAAAACAGGCGTTTTCAGACCATTACCGGCATATGGAAGAAACAGCAGTAAACACAGGGAAATATCTGCCTCTAAATCCAAAACGCAGCTATCTAACAGAACGGTTGTCAATGTGTGCACTCAACTTCCAGAGTTAAACCCGTGTGTGGATTCAGCAGTCTGCAAACACTTTCTCTGCAGGGTCCCAAAACAGGCGTTTTCAGCCCATTACCGGCATATGGAAGAAACAGCAGTAAGCACAGGGAAATATCTGCTTCTAAATCCAAAACGCAGCTATCTAACAGAACGGTTGTCAATGTGTGCACTCAACTTCCAGAGTTAAACCCGTGTGTGGATTCAGCAGTCTGCAAACAGTTTCTCTGCAGAGTACCAAAACAGGCGTTTTCAGCCCATTACCGGCATATGGAAGAAACAGCAGTCAGCACAGGGAAATATCTGCTATTAATTCCAAAACGCAGCTATCTAACAGAACGGTTGTCAATGTGTGCACTCAACTTCCAGAGTTAAACCCGTGTGTGGATTCAGCAGTCTGCAAACACTTTCTGTGCAGAGTCCCAAAACAGGCGTTCTCAGCCCATTACAGGCATATGGAAGAAACAGCAGTAAGCACAGGGAAATATCTGCTTCTAAATCCAAAACGCAGCTATCTAACAGAACGGTTGTCAATGTGTGCACTCAACTTCCAGAGTTAAACCCGTGTGTGGATTCAGCAGTCTGCAAACACTTTCTCTGCAGAGTCCCAAAACAGGCGTTTTCAGCCCATTACCGGCATATGGAAGAAACAGCAGTAAGCACAGGGAAATATCTGCTTCTAAATCCAAAACGCAGCTATCTAACAGAACGGTTGTCAATGTGTGCACTGAACTTCCAGAGTTAAACCCGTGTGTGGATTCAGCCGTCTGCAAACACTTTCTCTGCAGGGTCCCAAAACAGTCGTTTTCAGCCCATTACCGGCATATGGAAGAAACAGCAGTAAGCACAGGGAAATATCTGCTTCTAAATCCAAAACGCAGCTATCTAACAGAACGGTTGTCAATGTGTGCACTCAACTTCCAGAGTTAAACCCGTGTGTGGATTCAGCAGTCTGCAAACACTTTCTCTGCAGAGTCCCAAAACAGGCGTTTTCAGCCCATTACCGGCATATGGAGGAAACAGCAGTCAGCACAGGGAAATATTTGCTTCTAAATCCAAAACTCAGCTATCTAACAGAACGGTTGTCAATGTGTGCACTCAACTTCCAGAGTTAAACCCGTGTGTGGATTCAGCAGTCTGCAAACACTTTCTCTGCAGAGTCCCAAAACAGGCGTTTTCAGCCCATTACCGGCATATGGAAGAAACAGCAGTCAGCACAGGGAAATATCTGCTTCTAAATCCAAAACGCAGCTATCTAACAGAACGGTTGTCATTGTGTGCACTCAACTTCCAGAGTTAAACCCGTGTGTGGATTCAGCAGTCTGCAAAAACTTTCTCTGCAGAGTCCCAAAACAGGCGTTTTCAGACCATTACCGGCATATGGAAGAAACAGCAGTAAACACAGGGAAATATCTGCCTCTAAATCCAAAACGCAGCTATCTAACAGAACGGTTGTCAATGTGTGCACTCAACTTCCAGAGTTAAACCCGTGTGTGGATTCAGCAGTCTGCAAACACTTTCTCTGCAGGGTCCCAAAACAGGCGTTTTCAGCCCATTACCGGCATATGGAAGAAACAGCAGTAAGCACAGGGAAATATCTGCTTCTAAATCCAAAACGCAGCTATCTAACAGAACGGTTGTCAATGTGTGCACTCAACTTCCAGAGTTAAACCCGTGTGTGTATTCAGCAGTCTGCAAACACTTTCTCTGCAGAGTCCCAAAACAGGCATTTTCCGCCCATTACCGGCATATGGAAGAAACAGCAGTAAGCACAGGGAAATATCTGCTTCTAAATCCAAAACGCAGCTATCTAACAGAACGGTTGTCAATGTGTGCACTCAACTTCCAGAGTTAAACCCGTGTGTGGATTCAGCAGTCTGCAAACACTTTCTCTGCAGAGTCCCAAAACAGGCGTTTTCAGCCCATTACCGGCATATGGAAGAACCAGCAGTCAGCACAGGGAAATATCTGCTTCTACATCCAAAACGCAGCTATCTAACAGAACGGTTGTCAATGTGTGCACTCAACTTCCAGAGTTAAACCCGTGTGTGGATTCAGCAGTCTGCAAACACTTTCTGTGCAGAGTCCCAAAACAGGCGTTTTCAGCCCATTACCGGCATATGGAAGAAACAGCAGTCAGCACAGGGAAATATCTGCTTCTAAATCCAAAACGCAGCTATCTAACAGAACGGTTGTCAATGTGTGCACTCAACTTCCAGAGTTAAACCCTTGTGTGGATTCAGCAGTCTGCAAACACTTTCTCTGCAGAGTCCCAAAACAGGCGTTTTCAGCCCATTACCGGCATATGGAAGAAACAGCAGTCAGCACAGGGAAATATCTGCTTCTGAATCCAAAACGTAGCTATCTAACAGAACGGTTGTCAATGTGTGCACTCAACTTCCAGAGTTAAACCCGTGTGTGGATTCAGCAGTCTGCAAACACTTTCTCTGCAGAGTCCCAAAACAGGCGTTTTCAGCCCATTACCGGCATATGGAAGAAACAGCAGTCAGCACAGGGAAATATCTGCTTCTAAATCCAAAACGCAGCTATCTAACAGAACGGTTGTCAATGTGTGCACTCAACTTCCAGAGTTAAACCCGTGTGTGGATTCAGCAGTCTGCAAAAACTTTCTCTGCAGAGTCCCAAAACAGGCGTTTTCAGACCATTACCGGCATATGGAAGAAACAGCAGTAAGCACAGGGAAATATCTGCTTCTAAATCCAAAACGCAGCTATCTAACAGAACGGTTGTCAATGTGTGCACTGAACTTCCAGAGTTAAACCCGTGTGTGGATTCAGCCGTCTGCAAACACTTTCTCTGCAGGGTCCCAAAACAGTCGTTTTCAGCCCATTACCGGCATATGGAAGAAACAGCAGTAAGCACAGGGAAATATCTGCTTCTAAATCCAAAACGCAGCTATCTAACAGAACGGTTGTCAATGTGTGCACTCAACTTCCAGAGTTAAACCCGTGTGTGGATTCAGCAGTCTGCAAACACTTTCTCTGCAGAGTCCCAAAACAGGCGTTTTCAGCCCATTACCGGCATATGGAAGAAACAGCAGTAAGCACAGGGAAATATCTGCTTCTAAATCCAAAACGCAGCTATCTAACAGAACGGTTGTCAATGTGTGCACTCAACTTCCAGAGTTAAACCCGTGTGTGGATTCAGCAGTCTGCAAACACTTTCTCTGCAGAGTCCCAAAACAGGCGTTTTCAGCCCATTACCGGCATATGGAGGAAACAGCAGTCAGCACAGGGAAATATCTGCTTCTAAATCCAAAACTCAGCTATCTAACAGAACGGTTGTCAATGTGTGCACTCAACTTCCAGAGTTAAACCCGTGTGTGGATTCAGCAGTCTGCAAACACTTTCTCTGCAGAGTCCCAAAACAGGCGTTTTCAGCCCATTACCGGCATATGGAAGAAACAGCAGTCAGCACAGGGAAATATCTGCTTCTAAATCCAAAACGCAGCTATCTAACAGAACGGTTGTCAATGTGTGCACTCAACTTCCAGAGTTAAACCCGTGTGTGGATTCAGCAGTCTGCAAAAACTTTCTCTGCAGAGTCCCAAAACAGGCGTTTTCAGACCATTACCGGCATATGGAAGAAACAGCAGTAAACACAGGGAAATATCTGCCTCTAAATCCAAAACGCAGCTATCTAACAGAACGGTTGTCAATGTGTGCACTCAACTTCCAGAGTTAAACCCGTGTGTGGATTCAGCAGTCTGCAAACACTTTCTCTGCAGGGTCCCAAAACAGGCGTTTTCAGCCCATTACCGGCATATGGAAGAAACAGCAGTAAGCACAGGGAAATATCTGCTTCTAAATCCAAAACGCAGCTATCTAACAGAACGGTTGTCAATGTGTGCACTCAACTTCCAGAGTTAAACCCGTGTGTGTATTCAGCAGTCTGCAAACACTTTCTCTGCAGAGTCCCAAAACAGGCATTTTCCGCCCATTACCGGCATATGGAAGAAACAGCAGTAAGCACAGGGAAATATCTGCTTCTAAATCCAAAACGCAGCTATCTAACAGAACGGTTGTCAATGTGTGCACTCAACTTCCAGAGTTAAACCCGTGTGTGGATTCAGCAGTCTGCAAACACTTTCTCTGCAGAGTCCCAAAACAGGCGTTTTCAGCCCATTACCGGCATATGGAAGAAACAGCAGTCAGCACAGGGAAATATCTGCTTCTACATCCAAAACGCAGCTATCTAACAGAACGGTTGTCAATGTGTGCACTCAACTTCCAGAGTTAAACCCGTGTGTGGATTCAGCAGTCTGCAAACACTTTCTGTGCAGAGTCCCAAAACAGGCGTTTTCAGCCCATTACCGGCATATGGAAGAAACAGCAGTCAGCACAGGGAAATATCTGCTTCTAAATCCAAAACGCAGCTATCTAACAGAACGGTTGTCAATGTGTGCACTCAACTTCCAGAGTTAAACCCTTGTGTGGATTCAGCAGTCTGCAAACACTTTCTCTGCAGAGTCCCAAAACAGGCGTTTTCAGCCCATTACCGGCATATGGAAGAAACAGCAGTCAGCACAGGGAAATATCTGCTTCTGAATCCAAAACGTAGCTATCTAACAGAACGGTTGTCAATGTGTGCACTCAACTTCCAGAGTTAAACCCGTGTGTGGATTCAGCAGTCTGCAAACACTTTCTCTGCAGAGTCCCAAAACAGGCGTTTTCAGCCCATTACCGGCATATGGAAGAAACAGCAGTCAGCACAGGGAAATATCTGCTTCTAAATCCAAAACGCAGCTATCTAACAGAACGGTTGTCAATGTGTGCACTCAACTTCCAGAGTTAAACCCGTGTGTGGATTCAGCAGTCTGCAAAAACTTTCTCTGCAGAGTCCCAAAACAGGCGTTTTCAGACCATTACCGGCATATGGAAGAAACAGCAGTAAGCACAGGGAAATATCTGCTTCTAAATCCAAAACGCAGCTATCTAACAGAACGGTTGTCAATGTGTGCACTCAACTTCCAGAGTTAAACCCGTGTGTGGATTCAGCAGTCTGCAAACACTTTCTCTGCAGAGTCCCAAAACAGGCGTTTTCAGCCCATTACCGGCATATGGAGGAAACAGCAGTCAGCACAGGGAAATATCTGCTTCTAAATCCAAAACTCAGCTATCTAACAGAACGGTTGTCAATGTGTGCACTCAACTTCCAGAGTTAAACCCGTGTGTGGATTCAGCAGTCTGCAAACACTTTCTCTGCAGAGTCCCAAAACAGGCGTTTTCAGCCCATTACCGGCATATGGAAGAAACAGCAGTAAGCACAGGGAAATATCTGCTTCTAAATCCAAAACGCAGCTATCTAACAGAACGGTTGTCAATGTGTGCACTCAACTTCCAGAGTTAAACCCGTGTGTGGATTCAGCAGTCTGCAAAAACTTTCTCTGCAGAGTCCCAAAACAGGCGTTTTCAGACCATTACCGGCATATGGAAGAAACAGCAGTAAACACAGGGAAATATCTGCCTCTAAATCCAAAACGCAGCTATCTAACAGAACGGTTGTCAATGTGTGCACTCAACTTCCAGAGTTAAACCCGTGTGTGGATTCAGCAGTCTGCAAACACTTTCTCTGCAGGGTCCCAAAACAGGCGTTTTCAGCCCATTACCGGCATATGGAAGAACCAGCAGTCAGCACAGGGAAATATCTGCTTCTACATCCAAAACGCAGCTATCTAACAGAACGGTTGTCAATGTGTGCACTCAACTTCCAGAGTTAAACCCGTGTGTGGATTCAGCAGTCTGCAAACACTTTCTGTGCAGAGTCCCAAAACAGGCGTTTTCAGCCCATTACCGGCATATGGAAGAAACAGCAGTCAGCACAGGGAAATATCTGCTTCTAAATCCAAAACGCAGCTATCTAACAGAACGGTTGTCAATGTGTGCACTCAACTTCCAGAGTTAAACCCTTGTGTGGATTCAGCAGTCTGCAAACACTTTCTCTGCAGAGTCCCAAAACAGGCGTTTTCAGCCCATTACCGGCATATGGAAGAAACAGCAGTCAGCACAGGGAAATATCTGCTTCTGAATCCAAAACGTAGCTATCTAACAGAACGGTTGTCAATGTGTGCACTCAACTTCCAGAGTTAAACCCGTGTGTGGATTCAGCAGTCTGCAAACACTTTCTCTGCAGAGTCCCAAAACAGGCGTTTTCAGCCCATTACCGGCATATGGAAGAAACAGCAGTCAGCACAGGGAAATATCTGCTTCTAAATCCAAAACGCAGCTATCTAACAGAACGGTTGTCAATGTGTGCACTCAACTTCCAGAGTTAAACCCGTGTGTGGATTCAGCAGTCTGCAAAAACTTTCTCTGCAGAGTCCCAAAACAGGCGTTTTCAGACCATTACCGGCATATGGAAGAAACAGCAGTAAGCACAGGGAAATATCTGCTTCTAAATCCAAAACGCAGCTATCTAACAGAACGGTTGTCAATGTGTGCACTGAAATTCCAGAGTTAAACCCGTGTGTGGATTCAGCCGTCTGCAAACACTTTCTCTGCAGGGTCCCAAAACAGTCGTTTTCAGCCCATTACCGGCATATGGAAGAAACAGCAGTAAGCACAGGGAAATATCTGCTTCTAAATCCAAAACGCAGCTATCTAACAGAACGGTTGTCAATGTGTGCACTCAACTTCCAGAGTTAAACCCGTGTGTGGATTCAGCAGTCTGCAAACACTTTCTCTGCAGAGTCCCAAAACAGGCGTTTTCAGCCCATTACCGGCATATGGAAGAAACAGCAGTAAGCACAGGGAAATATCTGCTTCTAAATCCAAAACGCAGCTATCTAACAGAACGGTTGTCAATGTGTGCACTCAACTTCCAGAGTTAAACCCGTGTGTGGATTCAGCAGTCTGCAAACACTTTCTCTGCAGAGTCCCAAAACAGGCGTTTTCAGCCCATTACCGGCATATGGAGGAAACAGCAGTCAGCACAGGGAAATATCTGCTTCTAAATCCAAAACTCAGCTATCTAACAGAACGGTTGTCAATGTGTGCACTCAACTTCCAGAGTTAAACCCGTGTGTGGATTCAGCAGTCTGCAAACACTTTCTCTGCAGAGTCCCAAAACAGGCGTTTTCAGCCCATTACCGGCATATGGAAGAAACAGCAGTCAGCACAGGGAAATATCTGCTTCTAAATCCAAAACGCAGCTATCTAACAGAACGGTTGTCAATGTGTGCACTCAACTTCCAGAGTTAAACCCGTGTGTGGATTCAGCAGTCTGCAAAAACTTTCTCTGCAGAGTCCCAAAACAGGCGTTTTCAGACCATTACCGGCATATGGAAGAAACAGCAGTAAACACAGGGAAATATCTGCCTCTAAATCCAAAACGCAGCTATCTAACAGAACGGTTGTCAATGTGTGCACTCAACTTCCAGAGTTAAACCCGTGTGTGGATTCAGCAGTCTGCAAACACTTTCTCTGCAGGGTCCCAAAACAGGCGTTTTCAGCCCATTACCGGCATATGGAAGAAACAGCAGTAAGCACAGGGAAATATCTGCTTCTAAATCCAAAACGCAGCTATCTAACAGAACGGTTGTCAATGTGTGCACTCAACTTCCAGAGTTAAACCCGTGTGTGTATTCAGCAGTCTGCAAACACTTTCTCTGCAGAGTCCCAAAACAGGCATTTTCCGCCCATTACCGGCATATGGAAGAAACAGCAGTAAGCACAGGGAAATATCTGCTTCTAAATCCAAAACGCAGCTATCTAACAGAACGGTTGTCAATGTGTGCACTCAACTTCCAGAGTTAAACCCGTGTGTGGATTCAGCAGTCTGCAAACACTTTCTCTGCAGAGTCCCAAAACAGGCGTTTTCAGCCCATTACCGGCATATGGAAGAAACAGCAGTCAGCACAGGGAAATATCTGCTTCTACATCCAAAACGCAGCTATCTAACAGAACGGTTGTCAATGTGTGCACTCAACTTCCAGAGTTAAACCCGTGTGTGGATTCAGCAGTCTGCAAACACTTTCTGTGCAGAGTCCCAAAACAGGCGTTTTCAGCCCATTACCGGCATATGGAAGAAACAGCAGTCAGCACAGGGAAATATCTGCTTCTAAATCCAAAACGCAGCTATCTAACAGAACGGTTGTCAATGTGTGCACTCAACTTCCAGAGTTAAACCCTTGTGTGGATTCAGCAGTCTGCAAACACTTTCTCTGCAGAGTCCCAAAACAGGCGTTTTCAGCCCATTACCGGCATATGGAAGAAACAGCAGTCAGCACAGGGAAATATCTGCTTCTGAATCCAAAACGTAGCTATCTAACAGAACGGTTGTCAATGTGTGCACTCAACTTCCAGAGTTAAACCCGTGTGTGGATTCAGCAGTCTGCAAACACTTTCTCTGCAGAGTCCCAAAACAGGCGTTTTCAGCCCATTACCGGAATATGGAAGAAACAGCAGTCAGCACAGGGAAATATCTGCTTCTAAATCCAAAACGCAGCTATCTAACAGAACGGTTGTCAATGTGTGCACTCAACTTCCAGAGTTAAACCCGTGTGTGGATTCAGCAGTCTGCAAAAATTTTCTCTGCAGAGTCCCAAAACAGGCGTTTTCAGACCATTACCGGCATATGGAAGAAACAGCAGTAAGCACAGGGAAATATCTGCTTCTAAATCCAAAACGCAGCTATCTAACAGAACGGTTGTCAATGTGTGCACTCAACTTCCAGAGTTAAACCCGTGTGTGGATTCAGCAGTCTGCAAACACTTTCTCTGCAGAGTCCCAAAACAGGCGTTTTCAGCCCATTACCGGCATATGGAGGAAACAGCAGTCAGCACAGGGAAATATCTGCTTCTAAATCCAAAACTCAGCTATCTAACAGAACGGTTGTCAATGTGTGCACTCAACTTCCAGAGTTAAACCCGTGTGTGGATTCAGCAGTCTGCAAACACTTTCTCTGCAGAGTCCCAAAACAGGCGTTTTCAGCCCATTACCGGCATATGGAAGAAACAGCAGTAAGCACAGGGAAATATCTGCTTCTAAATCCAAAACGCAGCTATCTAACAGAACGGTTGTCAATGTGTGCACTCAACTTCCAGAGTTAAACCCGTGTGTGGATTCAGCACTCTGCAAACACTTTCTCTGCAGAGTCCCAAAACAGGCGTTTTCAGACCATTACCGGCATATGGAAGAAACAGCAGTAAACACAGGGAAATATCTGCCTCTAAATCCAAAACGCAGCTATCTAACAGAACGGTTGTCAATGTGTGCACTCAACTTCCAGAGTTAAACCCGTGTGTGGATTCAGCAGTCTGCAAACACTTTCTCTGCAGGGTCCCAAAACAGGCGTTTTCAGCCCATTACCGGCATATGGAAGAAACAGCAGTCAGCACAGGGAAATATCTGCTTCTAAATCCAAAACGCAGCTATCTAACAGAACGGTTGTCAATGTGTGCACTCAACTTCCAGAGTTAAACCCGTGTGTGGATTCAGCAGTCTGCAAACACTTTCTGTGCAGAGTCCCAAAACAGGCGTTCTCAGCCCATTACAGGCATATGGAAGAAACAGCAGTAAGCACAGGGAAATATCTGCTTCTAAATCCAAAACGCAGCTATCTAACAGAACGGTTGTCAATGTGTGCACTCAACTTCCAGAGTTAAACCCGTGTGTGGATTCAGCAGTCTGCAAACACTTTCTCTGCAGAGTCCCAAAACAGGCGTTTTCAGCCCATTACCGGCATATGGAAGAACCAGCAGTCAGCACAGGGAAATATCTGCTTCTACATCCAAAACGCAGCTATCTAACAGAACGGTTGTCAATGTGTGCACTCAACTTCCAGAGTTAAACCCGTGTGTGGATTCAGCAGTCTGCAAACACTTTCTGTGCAGAGTCCCAAAACAGGCGTTTTCAGCCCATTACCGGCATATGGAAGAAACAGCAGTCAGCACAGGGAAATATCTGCTTCTAAATCCAAAACGCAGCTATCTAACAGAACGGTTGTCAATGTGTGCACTCAACTTCCAGAGTTAAACCCTTGTGTGGATTCAGCAGTCTGCAAACACTTTCTCTGCAGAGTCCCAAAACAGGCGTTTTCAGCCCATTACCGGCATATGGAAGAAACAGCAGTCAGCACAGGGAAATATCTGCTTCTGAATCCAAAACGTAGCTATCTAACAGAACGGTTGTCAATGTGTGCACTCAACTTCCAGAGTTAAACCCGTGTGTGGATTCAGCAGTCTGCAAACACTTTCTCTGCAGAGTCCCAAAACAGGCGTTTTCAGCCCATTACCGGCATATGGAAGAAACAGCAGTCAGCACAGGGAAATATCTGCTTCTAAATCCAAAACGCAGCTATCTAACAGAACGGTTGTCAATGTGTGCACTCAACTTCCAGAGTTAAACCCGTGTGTGGATTCAGCAGTCTGCAAAAACTTTCTCTGCAGAGTCCCAAAACAGGCGTTTTCAGACCATTACCGGCATATGGAAGAAACAGCAGTAAGCACAGGGAAATATCTGCTTCTAAATCCAAAACGCAGCTATCTAACAGAACGGTTGTCAATGTGTGCACTGAACTTCCAGAGTTAAACCCGTGTGTGGATTCAGCCGTCTGCAAACACTTTCTCTGCAGGGTCCCAAAACAGTCGTTTTCAGCCCATTACCGGCATATGGAAGAAACAGCAGTAAGCACAGGGAAATATCTGCTTCTAAATCCAAAACGCAGCTATCTAACAGAACGGTTGTCAATGTGTGCACTCAACTTCCAGAGTTAAACCCGTGTGTGGATTCAGCAGTCTGCAAACACTTTCTCTGCAGAGTCCCAAAACAGGCGTTTTCAGCCCATTACCGGCATATGGAAGAAACAGCAGTAAGCACAGGGAAATATCTGCTTCTAAATCCAAAACGCAGCTATCTAACAGAACGGTTGTCAATGTGTGCACTCAACTTCCAGAGTTAAACCCGTGTGTGGATTCAGCAGTCTGCAAACACTTTCTCTGCAGAGTCCCAAAACAGGCGTTTTCAGCCCATTACCGGCATATGGAGGAAACAGCAGTCAGCACAGGGAAATATCTGCTTCTAAATCCAAAACTCAGCTATCTAACAGAACGGTTGTCAATGTGTGCACTCAACTTCCAGAGTTAAACCCGTGTGTGGATTCAGCAGTCTGCAAACACTTTCTCTGCAGAGTCCCAAAACAGGCGTTTTCAGCCCATTACCGGCATATGGAAGAAACAGCAGTCAGCACAGGGAAATATCTGCTTCTAAATCCAAAACGCAGCTATCTAACAGAACGGTTGTCAATGTGTGCACTCAACTTCCAGAGTTAAACCCGTGTGTGGATTCAGCAGTCTGCAAAAACTTTCTCTGCAGAGTCCCAAAACAGGCGTTTTCAGACCATTACCGGCATATGGAAGAAACAGCAGTAAACACAGGGAAATATCTGCCTCTAAATCCAAAACGCAGCTATCTAACAGAACGGTTGTCAATGTGTGCACTCAACTTCCAGAGTTAAACCCGTGTGTGGATTCAGCAGTCTGCAAACACTTTCTCTGCAGGGTCCCAAAACAGGCGTTTTCAGCCCATTACCGGCATATGGAAGAAACAGCAGTAAGCACAGGGAAATATCTGCTTCTAAATCCAAAACGCAGCTATCTAACAGAACGGTTGTCAATGTGTGCACTCAACTTCCAGAGTTAAACCCGTGTGTGTATTCAGCAGTCTGCAAACACTTTCTCTGCAGAGTCCCAAAACAGGCATTTTCCGCCCATTACCGGCATATGGAAGAAACAGCAGTAAGCACAGGGAAATATCTGCTTCTAAATCCAAAACGCAGCTATCTAACAGAACGGTTGTCAATGTGTGCACTCAACTTCCAGAGTTAAACCCGTGTGTGGATTCAGCAGTCTGCAAACACTTTCTCTGCAGAGTCCCAAAACAGGCGTTTTCAGCCCATTACCGGCATATGGAAGAAACAGCAGTCAGCACAGGGAAATATCTGCTTCTACATCCAAAACGCAGCTATCTAACAGAACGGTTGTCAATGTGTGCACTCAACTTCCAGAGTTAAACCCGTGTGTGGATTCAGCAGTCTGCAAACACTTTCTGTGCAGAGTCCCAAAACAGGCGTTTTCAGCCCATTACCGGCATATGGAAGAAACAGCAGTCAGCACAGGGAAATATCTGCTTCTAAATCCAAAACGCAGCTATCTAACAGAACGGTTGTCAATGTGTGCACTCAACTTCCAGAGTTAAACCCTTGTGTGGATTCAGCAGTCTGCAAACACTTTCTCTGCAGAGTCCCAAAACAGGCGTTTTCAGCCCATTACCGGCATATGGAAGAAACAGCAGTCAGCACAGGGAAATATCTGCTTCTGAATCCAAAACGTAGCTATCTAACAGAACGGTTGTCAATGTGTGCACTCAACTTCCAGAGTTAAACCCGTGTGTGGATTCAGCAGTCTGCAAACACTTTCTCTGCAGAGTCCCAAAACAGGCGTTTTCAGCCCATTACCGGCATATGGAAGAAACAGCAGTCAGCACAGGGAAATATCTGCTTCTAAATCCAAAACGCAGCTATCTAACAGAACGGTTGTCAATGTGTGCACTCAACTTCCAGAGTTAAACCCGTGTGTGGATTCAGCAGTCTGCAAAAACTTTCTCTGCAGAGTCCCAAAACAGGCGTTTTCAGACCATTACCGGCATATGGAAGAAACAGCAGTAAGCACAGGGAAATATCTGCTTCTAAATCCAAAACGCAGCTATCTAACAGAACGGTTGTCAATGTGTGCACTCAACTTCCAGAGTTAAACCCGTGTGTGGATTCAGCAGTCTGCAAACACTTTCTCTGCAGAGTCCCAAAACAGGCGTTTTCAGCCCATTACCGGCATATGGAGGAAACAGCAGTCAGCACAGGGAAATATCTGCTTCTAAATCCAAAACTCAGCTATCTAACAGAACGGTTGTCAATGTGTGCACTCAACTTCCAGAGTTAAACCCGTGTGTGGATTCAGCAGTCTGCAAACACTTTCTCTGCAGAGTCCCAAAACAGGCGTTTTCAGCCCATTACCGGCATATGGAAGAAACAGCAGTAAGCACAGGGAAATATCTGCTTCTAAATCCAAAACGCAGCTATCTAACAGAACGGTTGTCAATGTGTGCACTCAACTTCCAGAGTTAAACCCGTGTGTGGATTCAGCAGTCTGCAAAAACTTTCTCTGCAGAGTCCCAAAACAGGCGTTTTCAGACCATTACCGGCATATGGAAGAAACAGCAGTAAACACAGGGAAATATCTGCCTCTAAATCCAAAACGCAGCTATCTAACAGAACGGTTGTCAATGTGTGCACTCAACTTCCAGAGTTAAACCCGTGTGTGGATTCAGCAGTCTGCAAACACTTTCTCTGCAGGGTCCCAAAACAGGCGTTTTCAGCCCATTACCGGCATATGGAAGAAACAGCAGTAAGCACAGGGAAATATCTGCTTCTAAATCCAAAACGCAGCTATCTAACAGAACGGTTGTCAATGTGTGCACTCAACTTCCAGAGTTAAACCCGTGTGTGTATTCAGCAGTCTGCAAACACTTTCTCTGCAGAGTCCCAAAACAGGCATTTTCCGCCCATTACCGGCATATGGAAGAAACAGCAGTAAGCACGGGGAAATATCTGCTTCTAAATCCAAAACGCAGCTATCTAACAGAACGGTTGTCAATGTGTGCACTCAACTTCCAGAGTTAAACCCGTGTGTGGATTCAGCAGTCTGCAAACACTTTCTCTGCAGAGTCCCAAAACAGGCGTTTTCAGCCCATTACCGGCATATGGAAGAAACAGCAGTCAGCACAGGGAAATATCTGCTTCTACATCCAAAACGCAGCTATCTAACAGAACGGTTGTCAATGTGTGCACTCAACTTCCAGAGTTAAACCCGTGTGTGGATTCAGCAGTCTGCAAACACTTTCTGTGCAGAGTCCCAAAACAGGCGTTTTCAGCCCATTACCGGCATATGGAAGAAACAGCAGTCAGCACAGGGAAATATCTGCTTCTAAATCCAAAACGCAGCTATCTAACAGAACGGTTGTCAATGTGTGCACTCAACTTCCAGAGTTAAACCCTTGTGTGGATTCAGCAGTCTGCAAACACTTTCTCTGCAGAGTCCCAAAACAGGCGTTTTCAGCCCATTACCGGCATATGGAAGAAACAGCAGTCAGCACAGGGAAATATCTGCTTCTGAATCCAAAACGTAGCTATCTAACAGAACGGTTGTCAATGTGTGCACTCAACTTCCAGAGTTAAACCCGTGTGTGGATTCAGCAGTCTGCAAACACTTTCTCTGCAGAGTCCCAAAACAGGCGTTTTCAGCCCATTACCGGCATATGGAAGAAACAGCAGTCAGCACAGGGAAATATCTGCTTCTAAATCCAAAACGCAGCTATCTAACAGAACGGTTGTCAATGTGTGCACTCAACTTCCAGAGTTAAACCCGTGTGTGGATTCAGCAGTCTGCAAAAACTTTCTCTGCAGAGTCCCAAAACAGGCGTTTTCAGACCATTACCGGCATATGGAAGAAACAGCAGTAAGCACAGGGAAATATCTGCTTCTAAATCCAAAACGCAGCTATCTAACAGAACGGTTGTCAATGTGTGCACTCAACTTCCAGAGTTAAACCCGTGTGTGGATTCAGCCGTGTGCAAACACTTTCTCTGCACAGTCCCAAAACAGGCGTTTTCAGCCCATTACCGGCATATGGAAGAAACAGCAGTAAGCACAGGGAAATATCTGCTTCTAAATCCAAAACGCAGCTACCTAACAGAACGGTTGTCAATGTGTGCACTCAACTTCCAGAGTTAAACCCGTGTGTGGATTCAGCAGTCTGCAAACACTTTCTCTGCAGAGTCCCAAAACAGGCGTTTTCAGCCCATTACCGGCATATGGAAGAAACAGCAGTCAGCACAGGGAAATATCTGCTTCTAAATCCAAAACGCAGCTATCTAACAGAACGGTTGTCAATGTGTGCACTGAACTTCCAGAGTTAAACCCGTGTGTGGATTCAGCCGTCTGCAAACACTTTCTCTGCAGGGTCCCAAAACAGTCGTTTTCAGCCCATTACCGGCATATGGAAGAAACAGCAGTAAGCACAGGGAAATATCTGCTTCTAAATCCAAAACGCAGCTATCTAACAGAACGGTTGTCAATGTGTGCACTCAACTTCCAGAGTTAAACCCTTGTGTGGATTCAGCAGTCTGCAAACACTTTCTCTGCAGAGTCCCAAAACAGGCGTTTTCAGCCCATTACCGGCATATGGAAGAAACAGCAGTCAGCACAGGGAAATATCTGCTTCTGAATCCAAAACGTAGCTATCTAACAGAACGGTTGTCAATGTGTGCACTCAACTTCCAGAGTTAAACCCGTGTGTGGATTCAGCAGTCTGCAAACACTTTCTCTGCAGAGTCCCAAAACAGGCGTTTTCAGCCCATTACCGGCATATGGAAGAAACAGCAGTCAGCACAGGGAAATATCTGCTTCTAAATCCAAAATGCAGCTATCTAACAGAACGGTTGTCAATGTGTGCACTCAACTTCCAGAGTTAAACCCGTGTGTGGATTCAGCAGTCTGCAAAAACTTTCTCTGCAGAGTCCCAAAACAGGCGTTTTCAGACCATTACCGGCATATGGAAGAAACAGCAGTAAGCACAGGGAAATATCTGCTTCTAAATCCAAAACGCAGCTATCTAACAGAACGGTTGTCAATGTGTGCACTCAACTTCCAGAGTTAAACCCCTGTGTGGATTCAGCCGTCTGCAAACACTTTCTCTGCACAGTCCCAAAACAGGCGTTTTCAGCCCATTACCGGCATATGGAAGAAACAGCAGTAAGCACAGGGAAATATCTGCTTCTAAATCCAAAACGCAGCTACCTAACAGAACGGTTGTCAATGTGTGCACTCAACTTCCAGAGTTAAACCCGTGTGTGTATTCAGGAGTTTGCAAACACTTTCTCTGCAGAGTCCCAAAACAGGCGTTTTCAGCCCATTACCGGCATATGGAAGAAACAGCAGTAAGCACAGGGAAATATCTGCTTCTAAATCCAAAACGCAGCTATCTAACAGAACGGTTGTCAATGTGTGCACTCAACTTCCAGAGTTAAACCCGTGTGTGGATTCAGCAGTCTGCAAACAGTTTCTCTGCAGAGTCCCAAAACAGGCGTTTTCAGCCCATTACCGGCATATGGAAGAAACAGCAGTCAGCACAGGGAAATATCTGCTTCTAAATCCAAAACGCAGCTATCTAACAGAACGGTTGTCAATGTGTGCACTCAACTTCCAGAGTTAAACCCGTGTGTGGATTCAGCAGTCTGCAAACACTTTCTGTGCAGAGTCCCAAAACAGGCGTTCTCAGCCCATTACAGGCATATGGAAGAAACAGCAGTAAGCACAGGGAAATATCTGCTTCTAAATCCAAAACGCAGCTATCTAACAGAACGGTTGTCAATGTGTGCACTCAACTTCCAGAGTTAAACCCGTGTGTGGATTCAGCAGTCTGCAAACACTTTCTCTGCAGAGTCCCAAAACAGGCGTTTTCAGCCCATTACCGGCATATGGAAGAAACAGCAGTAAGCACAGGGAAATATCTGCTTCTAAATCCAAAACGCAGCTATCTAACAGAACGGTTGTCAATGTGTGCACTCAACTTCCAGAGTTAAACCCGTGTGTGGATTCAGCAGTCTGCAAACACTTTCTCTGCAGAGTCCCAAAACAGGCGTTTTCAGCCCATTACCGGCATATGGAAGAAACAGCAGTAAGCACAGGGAAATATCTGCTTCTAAATCCAAAACACAGCTATCTAACAGAACAGTTGTCAATGTGTGCACTCAACTTCCAGAGTTAAACCCGTGTGTGGATTCAGCAGTCTGCAGACACTTTCTGTGCAGAGTCCCAAAACAGGCGTTTTCAGCCCATTACCGGCATATGGAAGAAACAGCAGTAAGCACAGGGAAATATCTGCTTCTAAATCCAAAACGCAGCTATCTAACAGAACGGTTGTCAATGTGGGCACTCAACTTCCAGAGTTAAACCCGTGTGTGGATTCAGCAGTCTGCAAACACTTTCTCTGCAGAGTCCCAAAACAGGCGTTTTCAGCCCATTACCGGCATATGGAAGAAACAGCAGTAAGCACAGGGAAATATCTGCTTCTAAATCCAAAACACAGCTATCTAACAGAACGGTTGTCAATGTGTGCACTCAACTTCCAGAGTTAAACCCGTGTGTGGATTCAGCAGTCTGCAAACACTTTCTCTGCAGAGTCCCAGAACAGGCGTTTTCAGCCCATTACCGGCATACGGAAGAAATAGCAGTAAGCACAGGGATATATCTGCTTCTAAATCCAAAACGCAGCTATCTAACAGAACGGTTGTCAATGTGTGCACTCAACTTCCAGAGTTAAACCCGTGTGTGGATTCAGCAGTCTGCAAACCCTTTCTGTGCAGAGTCCCAAAACAGGCGTTTTCAGCCCATTACCGGCATATGGAAGAAACAGCAGTCAGCACAGGGAAATATCTGCTTCTAAATCCAAAACGCAGCTATCTAACAGAACGGTTGTCAATGTGTGCACTCAACTTCCAGAGTTAAACCCGTGTGTGGATTCAGCAGTCTGCAAACACTTTCTCTGCAGGGTCCCAAAACAGGCGTTCTCAGCCCATTACCGGCATATGGAAGAAACAGCAGTAAGCACAGGGAAATATCTGCTTCTAAATCCAAAACGCAGCTATCTAACAGAACGGTTGTCAATGTTTGCACTCAACTTCCAGAGTTAAACCCGTGTGTGGATTCAGCAGTCTGCAAACACTTTCTCTGCAGAGTCCCAAAACAGGCGTTTTCAGTCCATTACCGGCATATGGAAGAAACAGCAGTAAGCACAGGGAAATATCTGCTTCTAAATCCAAAACGCAGCTACCTAACAGAACGGTTGTCAATGTGTGCACTCAACTTCCAGAGTTAAACCCGTGTGTGGATTCAGCAGTCTGCAAACACTTTCTCTGCAGAGTCCCAAAACAGGCGTTTTCAGCCCATTACCGGCATATGGAAGAAACAGCAGTCAGCACAGGGAAATATCTGCTTCTAAATCCAAAACGCAGCTATCTAACAGAACGGTAGTCAATGTGTGCACTCAACTTCCAGAGTTAAACCCGTGTGTGGATTCAGCAGTCTGCAAACACTTTCTCTGCAGAGTCCCAAAACAGGCGTTTTCAGCCCATTACCGGCATATGGAAGAAACAGCAGTAAGCACAGGGAAATATCTGCTTCTAAATCCAAAACGCAGCTACCTAACAAAACGGTTGTCAATGTGTGCACTCAACTTCCAGAGTTAAACCCGTGTGTGGATTCAGCAGTCTGCAAACACTTTCTCTGCAGAGTCCCAAAACAGGCGTTTTCAGCCCATTACCGGCATATGGAAGAAACAGCAGTAAGCACAGGGAAATATCTGCTTCTAAATCCAAAACACAGCTATCTAACAGAACGGTTGTCAATGTGTGTACTCAACTTCCAGAGTTAAACCCGTGTGTGGATTCAGCAGTCTGCAAACACTTTCTCTGCAGAGTCCCAAAACAGGCGTTTTCAGCCCATTACCGGCATATGGAAGAAACAGCAGTAAGCACAGGGAAATATCTGCTTCTAAATCCAAAACGCAGCTATCTAACAGAACGGTTGTCAATGTGTGCACTCAACTTCCAGAGTTAAACCCGTGTGAGGATTCAGCAGTCTGCAAACAGTTTCTCTGCAGAGTCCCAAAACAGGCGTTTTCAGCCCGTTACCGGCATATGGAAGAAACAGCAGTAAGCACAGGGAAATATCTGCTTCTAAATCCAAAACGCAGCTATCTAACAGAACGGTTGTCAATGTGTGCACTCAACTTCCAGAGTTAAACCCGTGTGTGGATTCAGCAGTCTGCAAACACTTTCTCTGCAGAGTCCGAAAACAGGCGTTTTCAGCCCATTACCGGTATATGGAAGAAACAGCAGTAA
Organism: Aotus nancymaae; assembly: GCF_030222135.1. NCBI lineage: Eukaryota > Metazoa > Chordata > Mammalia > Primates > Aotidae > Aotus > Aotus nancymaae. The sequence continues at coordinate 117,335 of NW_026988696.1, forward strand.
GCACAGGGAAATATCTGCTTCTAAATCCAAAACGCAGCTATCTAACAGAACGGTTGTCAATGTGTGCACTCAACTTCCAGAGTTAAACCCGTGTGTGGATTCAGCAGTCTGCAAACTCTTTCTCTGCACAGTCCCAAAACAGGCATTTCCAGCCCATTACCGGCATATGGAAGAAACAGCAGTCAGCACAGGGAAATATCTGCTTCTAAATCCAAAACGCAGCTATCTAACAGAACGGTTGTCAATGTGTGCACTCAACTTCCAGAGTTAAACCCGTGTGTGGATTCAGCAGTCTGCAAACTCTTTCTCTGCAGAGTCCCAAAACAGGCATTTTCAGCCCATTACCGGCATATGGAAGAAACAGCAGTAAGCACAGGGAAATATCTGCTTCTAAATCCAAAACGCAGCTACCTAACAGAACGGTTGTCAATGTGTGCACTCAACTTCCAGAGTTAAACCCGTGTGTGGATTCAGCAGTCTGCAAACACTTTCTCTGCAGAGTCCCAAAACAGGCGTTTTCAGCCCATTACCGGCATATGGAAGAAACAGCAGTAAGCACAGGGAAATATCTGCTTCTAAATCCAAAACGCAGCTATCTAACAGAACGGTTGTCAATGTGTGCACTCAACTTCCAGAGTTAAACCCTTGTGTGGATTCAGCAGTCTGCAAACACTTTCTCTGCAGAGTCCCAAAACAGGCGTTTTCAGCCCATTACCGGCATATGGAAGAAACAGCAGTCAGCACAGGGAAATATCTGCTTCTGAATCCAAAACGTAGCTATCTAACAGAACGGTTGTCAATGTGTGCACTCAACTTCCAGAGTTAAACCCGTGTGTGGATTCAGCAGTCTGCAAACACTTTCTCTGCAGAGTCCCAAAACAGGCGTTTTCAGCCGATTACCGGCATATGGAAGAAACAGCAGTCAGCACAGGGAAATATCTGCTTCTAAATCCAAAACGCAGCTATCTAACAGAACGGTTGTCAATGTGTGCACTCAACTTCCAGAGTTAAACCCGTGTGTGGATTCAGCAGTCTGCAAAAACTTTCTCTGCAGAGTCCCAAAACAGGCGTTTTCAGACCATTACCGGCATATGGAAGAAACAGCAGTAAGCACAGGGAAATATCTGCTTCTAAATCCAAAACGCAGCTATCTAACAGAACGGTTGTCAATGTGTGCACTCAACTTCCAGAGTTAAACCCGTGTGTGGATTCAGCCGTCTGCAAACACTTTCTCTGCACAGTCCCAAAACAGGCGTTTTCAGCCCATTACCGGCATATGGAAGAAACAGCAGTAAGCACAGGGAAATATCTGCTTCTAAATCCTAAACGCAGCTACCTAACAGAACGGTTGTCAATGTGTGCACTCAACTTCCAGAGTTAAACCCGTGTGTGGATTCAGAAGTCTGCAAACACTTTCTCTGCAGAGTCCCAAAACAGGCGTTTTCAGCCCATTACCGGCATATGGAAGAAACAGCAGTAAGCACAGGGAAATATCTGCTTCTAAATCCAAAACGCAGCTATCTAACAGAACGGTTGTCAATGTGTGCACTCAACTTCCAGAGTTAAACCCGTGTGTGGATTCAGCCGTCTGCAAACACTTTATCTGCAGGGTCCCAAAACAGTCGTTTTCAGCCCATTACCGGCATATGGAAGAAACAGCAGTAAGCACAGGGAAATATCTGCTTCTAAATCCAAAACGCAGCTATCTAACAGAACGGTTGTCAATGTGTGCACTCAACTTCCAGAGTTAAACCCTTGTGTGGATTCAGCAGTCTGCAAACACTTTCTCTGCAGAGTCCCAAAACAGGCGTTTTCAGCCCATTACCGGCATATGGAAGAAACAGCAGTCAGCACAGGGAAATATCTGCTTCTGAATCCAAAACGTAGCTATCTAACAGAATGGTTGTCAATGTGTGCACTCAATTTCCAGAGTTAAACCCGTGTGTGGATTCAGCAGTCTGCAAACACTTTCTCTGCAGAGTCCCAAAACAGGCGTTTTCAGCCCATTACCGGCATATGGAAGAAACAGCAGTCAGCACAGGGAAATATCTGCTTCTAAATCCAAAACGCAGCTATCTAACAGAACGGTTGTCAATGTGTGCACTCAACTTCCAGAGTTAAACCCGTGTGTGGATTCAGCAGTCTGCAAAAACTTTCTCTGCAGAGTCCCAAAACAGGCGTTTTCAGACCATTACCGGCATATGGAAGAAACAGCAGTAAGCACAGGGAAATATCTGCTTCTAAATCCAAAACGCAGCTATCTAACAGAACGGTTGTCAATGTGTGCACTCAACTTCCAGAGTTAAACCCGTGTGTGGATTCAGCCGTCTGCAAACACTTTCTCTGCACAGTCCCAAAACAGGCGTTTTCAGCCCATTACCGGCATATGGAAGAAACAGCAGTAAGCACAGGGAAATATCTGCTTCAAAATCCAAAACGCAGCTACCTAACAGAACGGTTGTCAATGTGTGCACTCAACTTCCAGAGTTAAACCCGTGTGTGGATTCAGCAGTCTGCAAACACTTTCTCTGCAGAGTCCCAAAACAGGCGTTTTCAGCCCATTACCGGCATATGGAAGAAACAGCAGTAAGCACAGGGAAATATCTGCTTCTAAATCCAAAACGCAGCTATCTAACAGAACGGTTGTCAATGTGTGCACTGAACTTCCAGAGTTAAACCCGTGTGTGGATTCAGCCGTCTGCAAACACTTTCTCTGCACAGTCCCAAAACAGTCGTTTTCAGCCCATTACCGGCATATGGAAGAAACAGCAGTCAGCACAGGGAAATATCTGCTTCTAAATCCAAAACGCAGCTATCTAACAGAACGGTTGTCAATGTGTGCACTCAACTTCCAGAGTTAAACCCGTGTGTGGATTCAGCAGTCTGCAAACTCTTTCTCTGCAGAGTCCCAAAACAGGCATTTTCAGCCCATTACCGGCATATGGAAGAAACAGCAGTCAGCACAGGGAAATATCTGCTTCTAAATCCAAAACGCAGCTATCTAACAGAACGGTTGTCAATGTGTGCACTCAACTTCCAGAGTTAAACCCGTGTGTGGATTCAGCAGTCTGCAAACACTTTCTCTGCACAGTCCCAAAACAGGCGTTTTCAGCCCATTACCGGCATATGGAAGAAACAGCAGTAAGCACAGGGAAATATCTGCTTCTAAATCCAAAACGCAGCTACCTAACAGAACGGTTGTCAATGTGTGCACTCAACTTCCAGAGTTAAACCCGTGTGTGGATTCAGCAGTCTGCAAACACTTTCTCTGCAGAGTCCCAAAACAGGCGTTTTCAGCCCATTACCGGCATATGGAAGAAACAGCAGTAAGCACAGGGAAATATGTGCTTCTAAATCCAAAACGCAGCTATCTAACAGAACGGTTGTCAATGTGTGCACTCATCTTCCAGAGTTAAACCCGTGTGTGGATTCAGCAGTCTGCAAACACTTTCTCTGCAGAGTCCCAAAACAGGCGTTTTCAGCCCATTACCGGCATATGGAAGAAACAGCAGTCAGCACAGGGAAATATCTGCTTCTAAATCCAAAACGCAGCTATCTAACAGAACGGTTGTCAATGTGTGCACTCAACTTCCAGAGTTAAACCCGTGTGTGGATTCAGCAGTCTGCAAACACTTTCTCTGCAGAGTCGCAAAACAGGCGTTTTCAGCCCATTACCGGCATATGGAAGAAACAGCAGTAAGCACAGGGAAATATCTGCTTCTAAATCCAAAACGCAGCTATCTAACAGAACGGTTGTCAATGTGTGCACTCAACTTCCAGAGTTAAACCCGTGTGTGGATTCAGCAGTCTGCAAACACTTTCTCTGCAGAGTCCAAAAACAGGCGTTTTCAGCCCATTACCGGCATATGGAAGAAACAGCAGTAAGCACAGGGAAACATCTGCTTCTAAATCCAAAATGCAGCTACCTAACAGAACGGTTGTCAATGTGTGCACTCAACTTCCAGAGTTAAACCCGTGTGTGGATTCAGCAGTCTGCAAACACTTTCTCTGCAGAGTCCCAAAACAGGCGTGTTCGGCCCATTTCCGGCATATGGAAGAAACAGCAGTAAGCACAGGGAAATATCTGCTTCTAAATCCAAAACGCAGCTATCTAACAGAACGGTTGTCAATGTGTGCACTCAACTTCCAGAGTTAAACCCGTGTGTGGATTCAGCAGTCTGCAAACACTTTCTCTGTAGAGTCCCAAAACAGGCGTTTTCGGCCCATTTCCGGCATATGGAAGAAACAGCAGTAAGCACAGGGAAATATCTGCTTCTAAATCCAAAACGCAGCTATCTAACAGAACGGTTGTCAATGTGTGCACTCAACTTCCAGAGTTAAACCCGTGTGTGGATTCAGCAGTCTGCAAACACTTTCTCTGCAGAGTCCCAAAACAGGCGTTTTCGGCCCATTACCGGCATATGGAAGAAAGAGCAGAAAGCACAGGGAAATATCTGCTTCTAAATCCAAAACGCAGCTATCTAACAGAACGGTTGTCAATGTGTGCACGCAACTTCCAGAGCTAAACCTGTGTGTGGATTCAGCAGTCTGCAAACACTTTCTGTGCAGAGTCCCAAAAGAGGCGTTTTCAGCCAATTACCGGCATATGGAAGAAACAGCAGGAAGCACAGGGAAATATCTGCTTCTAAATCCAAAACGCAGCTATCTAACAGAGCGGTTGTCAATGTGTGCACTCAACTTCCAGAGTTAAACCCGTGTGTGGATTCAGCAGTCTGCAAACACTTTCTCTGCAGAGTCCCAAAACAGGCGTTTTCAGCCCATTACCGGCATATCGAAGAAACAGCAGTAAGCACAGGGAAATATCTGCTTCTAAATCCAAAACGCAGCTATCTAACAGAACGGTTGTCAATGTGTGCACTCAACTTCCAGAGTTAAACCCGTGTGTGGATTCAGCAGTCTGCAAACACTTTCTCTGCAGAGTCCCAAAACAGGCGTTTTCAGCCCATTACCGGCATATGGAAGAAACAGCAGTAAGCACCGGGAAATATCTGCTTCTAAATCCAAAACGCAGCTATCTAACAGAACGGTTGTCAATGTGTGCACTCAACTTCCAGAGATAACCCCGTGTGTGGATTCAGCAGTCTGCAAACACTTTCTCTGCAGAGTCCCAAAACAGGCGTTTTCAGCCCATTACCGGCATATGGAAGAAACAGCAGTAAGCACAGGGAAATATCTGCTTCTAAATCCAAAACGCAGCTATCTAACAGAACGGTTGTCAATGTGTGCACGCAACTTCCAGAGTTAAACCCGTGTGTGGATTCAGCAGTCTGCAAACACTTTCTCTGTAGAGTCCCAAAACAGGCGTTTTCAGCCCATTACCGGAATATGGAAGAAACAGCAGTCAGCACAGGGAAATATCTGCTTCTAAATCCAAAACGCAGCTATCTAACAGAACGGTTGTCAGTGTGTGCACTCAACTTCCAGAGTTAAACCCGTGTGTGGATTCAGCAGTCTGCAAACACTTTCTGTGCAGAGTCCCAAAACAGGCGTTCTCAGCCCATTACCGGCATATTGAAGAAACAGCAGTAAGCACAGGGAAATATCTGCTTCTAAATCCAAAACGCAGCTATCTAACAGAACGGTTGTCAATGTGTGCACTCAACTTCCAGAGTTAAACCCGTGTGTGGATTCAGCAGTCTGCAAACACTTTCTCTGCACAGTCCCAAAACAGGCGTTTTCAGCCCATTACTGTCATATGGAAGAAACAGCAGTAAGCACAGGGAAATATCTGCTTCTAAATCCAAAACGCAGCTACCTAACAGAACGGTTGTCAATGTGTGCACTCAACTTCCAGAGTTAAACCCGTGTGTGGATTCAGCAGTCTACAAACACTTTCTCTGCAGAGTCCCAAAACAGGCGTTTTCAGCCCATTACGGGCATATAGAAGAAACAGCAGTCAGCACAGGGAAATATCTGCTTCTAAATCCAAAACGCAGACATCTAACAGAACGGTTGTCAATGTGTGCACTCAACTTCCAGAGTTAAACCCGTGTGTGGATTCAGCAGTCGGCAAACACTTTCTCTGCAGAGTCCCAAAACAGGCGTTTTCAGCCCATTACCGGCATATGGAAGAAACAGCAGTAAGAACAGGGAAATATCTGCTTCTAAATCCAAAACGCAGCTATCTAACAGAACGGTTGTCAATGTGTGCACTCAACTTCCAGAGTTAAACCCGTGTGTGGATTCAGCAGTCTGCAAACACTTTCTCTGCAGAGTCCAAAAACAGGCGTTTTCAACCCATTACCGGCATATGGAAGAAACAGCAGTAAGCACAGGGAAACATCTGCTTCTAAATCAAAAGCGCAGCTACCTAACAGAACGGTTGTCAATGTGTGCACTCAACTTCCAGAGTTAAACCCGTGTGTGGATTCATCAGTCTGCAAACACTTTCTCTGCAGAGTCCCAAAACAGGCGTTTTCAGCCCATTACCGGCATATGGAAGAAACAGCAGTAAGCACAGGGAAATATCTGCTTCTAAATCCAAAACGCAGCTATCTAACAGAACGGTTGTCAATGTGTGCACTCAACTTCCAGAGTTAAACCCGTGTGTGGATTCAGCAGTCTGCAAAAACTTTCTCTGCAGAGTCCCAAAACAGGCGTTTTCAGACCATTACCGGCATATGGAAGAAACAGCAGTCAGCACAGGGAAATATCTGCTTCTAAATCCAAAACGCAGCAATCTAACTGAACGGTTGTCAATGTGTGCACTGAACTTCCAGAGTTAAACCCGTGTGTGGATTCAGCCGTCTGCAAACACTTTCTCTGCAGGGTCCCAAAACAGTCGTTTTCAGCCCATTACCGGCATATGGAAGAAACAGCAGTAAGCACAGGGAAATATCTGCTTCTAAATCCAAAACGCAGCTATCTAACAGAACGGTTGTCAATGTGTGCACTGAACTTCCAGAGTTAAACCCGTGTGTGTATTCAGCAGTCTGCAAACACTTTATCTGCAGAGTCCCAAAACAGGCGTTTTCAGCCCATTACCGGCATATGGAAGAAACAGCAGTCAGCACAGGGAAATATCTGCTTCTAAATCCAAAACGCAGCTATCTAACAGAACGGTTGTCAATGTGTGCACTCAACTTCCAGAGTTAAACCCGTGTGTGGATTCAGCAGTCTGCAAACACTTTCTCTGCAGAGTCCCAAAACAGGCGTTTTCAGCCCATTACCCGCATATGGAAGAAACAGCAGTCAGCACAGGGAAATATCTGCTTCTAAATCCAAAACGCAGCTATCTAACAGAACGGTTGTCAATGTGTGCACTCAACTTCCAGAGTTAAACCCGTGTGTGTATTCAGGAGTTTGCAAACACTTTCTCTGCAGAGTCCCAAAACAGGCGTTTTCAGCCCATTACCGGCATATGGAAGAAACAGCAGTAAGCACAGGGAAATATCTGCTTCTAAATCCAAAACGCAGCTATCTAACAGAACGGTTGTCAATGTGTGCACTCAACTTCCAGAGTTAAACCCGTGTGTGGATTCAGCAGTCTGCAAACAGTTTCTCTGCAGAGTCCCAAAACAGGCGTTTTCAGCCCATTACCGGCATATGGAAGAAACAGCAGTCAGCACAGGGAAATATCTGCTTCTAAATCCAAAACGCAGCTATCTAACAGAACGGTTGTCAATGTGTGCACTCAACTTCCAGAGTTAAACCCGTGTGTGGATTCAGCAGTCTGCAAACACTTTCTGTGCAGAGTCCCAAAACAGGCGTTCTCAGCCCATTACAGGCATATGGAAGAAACAGCAGTAAGCACAGGGAAATATCTGCTTCTAAATCCAAAACGCAGCTATCTAACAGAACGGTTGTCAATGTGTGCACTCAACTTCCAGAGTTAAACCCGTGTGTGGATTCAGCCGTCTGCAAACACTTTCTCTGCAGGGTCCCAAAACAGTCGTTTTCAGCCCAATATCGGCATATGGAAGAAACAGCAGTAAGCACAGGGAAATATCTGCTTCTAAATCCAAAACGCAGCTATCTATCAGAACGGTTGTCAATGTGTGCACTCAACTTCCAGAGTTAAACCCGTGTGTGTATTCAGCAGTCTGCAAACACTTTCTCTGCAGAGTCCCAAAACAGGCGTTTTCAGCCCATTACCGGCATATGCAACAAACAGCAGTAAGCACAGGGAAATATCTGCTTCTAAATCCAAAACGCAGCTATCTAACAGAACGGTTGTCAATGTGTGCACTCAACTTCCAGAGTTAAACCCGTGTGTGGATTCAGCAGTCTGCAAACACTTTCTCTGCAGAGTCCCAAAACAGGCGTTTTCAGCCCATTACCGGCATATGGAAGAAACAGCAGTCAGCACAGGGAAATATCTGCTTCTAAATCCAAAACGCAGCTATCTAACAGAACGGTTGTCAATGTGTGCACTCAACTTCCAGAGTTAAACCCGTGTGTGGATTCAGCAGTCTGCAAACACTTTCTCTGCAGAGTCCCAAAACAGGCGTTTTCAGCCCATTACCGGCATATGGAAGAAACAGCAGTCAGCACAGGGAAATATCTGCTTCTAAATCCAAAACGCAGCTATCTAACAGAACGGTTGTCAATGTGTGCACTCAACTTCCAGAGTTAAACCCGTGTGTGTATTCAGCAGTCTGCAAACACTTTCTCTGCAGAGTCCCAAAACAGGCGTTTTCAGCCCATTACCGGCATATGGAAGAAACAGCAGTAAGCACAGGGAAATATCTGCTTCTAAATCCAAAACGCAGCTATCTAACAGAAGGGTTGTCAATGTGTGCACTCAACTTCCAGAGTTAAACCCGTGTGTGGATTCAGCAGTCTGCAAACAGTTTCTCTGCAGAGTCCCAAAACAGGCGTTTTCAGCCCATTACCGGCATATGGAAGAAACAGCAGTCAGCACAGGGAAATATCTGCTTCTAAATCCAAAACGCAGCTATCTAACAGAACGGTTGTCAATGTGTGCACTCAACTTCCAGAGTTAAACCCGTGTGTGGATTCAGCAGTCTGCAAACACTTTCTGTGCAGAGTCCCAAAACAGGCGTTCTCAGCCCATTACAGGCATATGGAAGAAACAGCAGTAAGCACAGGGAAATATCTGCTTCTAATTCCAAAACGCAGCTATCTAACAGAACGGTTGTCAATGTGTGCACTCAACTTCCAGAGTTAAACCCGTGTGTGGATTCAGCCGTCTGCAAACACTTTCTCTGCAGGGTCCCAAAACAGTCGTTTTCAGCCCATTACCGGCATATGGAAGAAACAGCAGTAAGCACAGGGAAATATCTGCTTCTAAATCCAAAACGCAGCTATCTAACAGAACGGTTGTCAATGTGTGCACTCAACTTCCAGAGTTAAACCCGTGTGTGTATTCAGCAGTCTGCAAACACTTTCTCTGCAGAGTCCCAAAACAGGCGTTTTCAGCCCATTACCGGCATATGGAAGAAACAGCAGTAAGCACAGGGAAATATCTGCTTCTAAATCCAAAACGCAGCTATCTAACAGAACGGTTGTCAATGTGTGCACTCAACTTCCAGAGTTAAACCCGTGTGTGGATTCAGCAGTCTGCAAACACTTTCTCTGCAGAGTCCCAACACAGGCGTTTTCAGCCCATTACCGGCATATGGAAGAAACAGCAGTCAGCACAGGGAAATATCTGCTTCTAAATCCAAAACGCAGCTATCTAACAGAACGGTTGTCAATGTGTGCACTCAACTTCCAGAGTTAAACCCGTGTGTGGATTCAGCAGTCTGCAAACACTTTATCTGCAGAGTCCCAAAACAGGCGTTTTCAGCCCATTACCGGCATATGGAAGAAACAGCAGTCAGCACAGGGAAATATCTGCTTCTAAATCCAAAACGCAGCTATCTAACAGAACGGTTGTCAATGTGTGCACTCAACTTCCAGAGTTAAACCCGTGTGTGGATTCAGCAGTCTGCAAAAACTTTCTCTGCAGAGTCCCAAAACAGGCGTTTTCAGACCATTACCGGCATATGGAAGAAACAGCAGTAAGCACAGGGAAATATCTGCTTCTAAATCCAAAACGCAGCTATCTAACAGAATGGTTGTCAATGTGTGCACTCAACTTCCAGAGTTAAACCCGTGTGTGGATTCAGCCGTCTGCAAACACTTTCTCTGCAGGGTCCCAAAACAGGCGTTTTCAGCCCATTACCGGCATATGGAAGAAACAGCAGTAAGCACAGGGAAATATCTGCTTCTAAATCCAGAACGCAGCTATCTAACAGAATGGTTGTCAATGTGTGCACTCAACTTCCAGAGTTAAACCCGTGTGTGGATTCAGCCGTCTGCAAACACTTTCTCTGCAGGGTCCCAAAACAGGCGTTTTCAGCCCATTACCGGCATATGGAAGAAACAGCAGTAAGCACAGGGAAATATCTGCTTCTAAATCCAGAACGCAGCTATCTAACAGAACGGTTGTCAATGTGTGCACTCAACTTCCAGAGTTAAACCCGTGTGTGGATTCAGCAGTCTGCAAACACTTTCTCTGCAGAGTCCCAAAACAGGCGTTTTCAGCCCATTACCGGCATATGGAAGAAACAGCAGTAAGCACAGGGAAATATCTGCTTCTAAATCCAAAACGCAGCTATCTAACAGAACGGTTGTCAATGTGTGCACTCAACTTCCAGAGTTAAACCCGTGTGTGGATTCAGCAGTCTGCAAACACTTTCTCTGCAGAGTCCCAAAACAGGCGTTTTCAGCCCATTACCGGCATATGGAAGAAACAGCAGTCAGCACAGGGAAATATCTGCTTCTAAATCCAAAACGCAGCAATCTAACAGAACGGTTGTCAATGTGTGCACTCAACTTCCAGAGTTAAACCCGTGTGTGGATTCAGCAGTCTGCAAACACTTTCTGTGCAGAGTCCCAAAACAGGCGTTTTCAGCCCATTACCGGCATATGGAAGAAACAGCAGTCAGCACAGGGAAATATCTGCTTCTAAATCCAAAACGCAGCTATCTAACAGAACGGTTGTCAATGTGTGCACTCAACTTCCAGAGTTAAACCCGTGTGTGGATTCAGCAGTCTGCAAACTCTTTCTCTGCAGAGTCCCAAAAGAGGCATTTTCAGCCCATTACCGGCATATGGAAGAAACAGCAGTCAGCACAGGGAAATATCTGCTTCTAAATCCAAAGCGCAGCTATCTAACAGAACGGTTGTCAATGTGTGCACTCAACTTCCAGAGTTAAACCCGTGTGTGGATTCAGCAGTCTGCAAACACTTTCTCTGCACAGTCCCAAAACAGGCGTTTTCAGCCCATTACCGGCATATGGAAGAAACAGCAGTAAGCACAGGGAAATATCTGCTTCTAAATCCAAAACGCAGCTACCTAACAGAACGGTTGTCAATGTGTGCACTCAACTTCCAGAGTTAAACCCGTGTGTGGATTCAGCAGTCTGCAAACACTTTCTCTGCAGAGTCCCAAAACAGGCGTTTTCAGCCCCTTACCGGCATATGGAAGAAACAGCAGTAAGCACAGGGAAATATCTGCTTCTAAATCCAAAACGCAGCTATCTAACAGAACGGTTGTCAATGTGTGCACTCAACTTCCAGAGTTAAACCCGTGTGTGGATTCAGCAGTCTGCAAACACTTTCTCTGCAGAGTCCCAAAACAGGCGTTTTCAGCCCATGACCGGCATATGGAAGAAACAGCAGTAAGCACAGGGAAACATCTGCTTCTAAATCCAAAACGCAGCTATCTAACAGAACGGTTGTCAATGTGTGCACTCAACTTCCAGAGTTAAACCCGTGTGTGGATTCAGCAGTCTGCAAACACTTTCTCTGCAGAGTCCCAAAACAGGCGTTTTCAGCCCATTACCGGCATATGGAAGAAACAGCAGTAAGCACAGGGAAACATCTGCTTCTAAATCCAAAACGCAGCTACCTAACAGAACGGTTGTCAATGTGTGCACTCAACTTCCAGAGTTAAACCCGTGTGTGGATTCAGCAGTCTGCAAACACTTTCTCTGCAGAGTCCCAAAACAGGCGTTTTCGGCCCATTACCGGCATATGGAAGAAACAGAAGTAAGCACAGGGAAATATCTGCTTCTAAATCCAAAACGCAGCTATCTAACAGAACGGTTGTCAATGTGTGCACTCAAGTTCCAGAGATAAACCCGTGTGTGGATTCAGCAGTCTGCAAACTCTTTCTCTGTAGAGTCCCAAAACAGGCGTTTTCGGCCCATTTCCGGCATATGGAAGAAACAGCAGTAAGCACAGGGAAATATCTGCTTCTAAATCCAAAACGCAGCTATCTAACAGAACGGTTGTCAATGTGTGCACTCAACTTCCAGAGTTAAACCCGTGTGTGGATTCAGCAGTCTGCAAACACTTTCTCTGCAGAGTCCCAAAACAGGCGTTTTCAGCCCATTACCGGCATATGGAAGAAACAGCAGTCAGCACAGGGAAACATCTGCTTCTAAATCCAAAACGCAGCTACCTAACAGAACGGTTGTCAATGTGTGCACTCAACTTCCAGAGTTAAACCCGTGTGTGGATTCAGCAGTCTGCAAACACTTTCTCTGCAGAGTCCCAAAACAGGCGTTTTCGGCCCATTACAGGCATATGGAAGAAACAGCAGTAAGCACAGGGAAATATCTGCTTCTAAATCCAAAACGCAGCTATCTAACAGAACGGTTGTCAATGTGTGCACTGAACTTCCAGAGTTAAACCCGTGTGTGGATTCAGCAGTCTGCAAACACTTTCTCTGTAGAGTCGCAAAACAGGCGTTTTCAGCCCATTACCGGCATATGGAAGAAACAGCAGTAAGCACAGGGAAATATCTGCTTCTAAATCCAAAACGCAGCTATCTAACAGAACGGTTGTCAATGTGTGCACTCAACTTCCAGAGTTAAACCCGTGTGTGGATTCAGCAGTCTGCAAACACTTTCTCTGCAGAGTCCCAAAACAGGCGTTTTCAGCCCATTACCGGCATATGGAAGAAACAGCAGTCAGCACAGGGAAATATCTGCTTCTAAATCCAAAACGCAGCTATCTAACAGAACGGTTGTCAATGTGTGCACTCAACTTCCAGAGTTAAACCCGTGTGTGGATTCAGCAGTCTGCAAACACTTTCTCTGCAGAGTCCCAAAACAGGCGTTTTCAGACCATTACCGGCATATGGAAGAAACAGCAGTAAGCACAGGGAAATATCTGCTTCTAAATCCAAAACGCAGCTATCTAACAGAACGGTTGTCAATGTGTGCACTCAACTTCCAGAATTAAACCCGTGTGTGGATTCAGCCGTCTGCAAACACTTTCTCTGCAGGGTCCCAAAACAGGCGTTTTCAGCCTATTACCGGCATATGGAAGAAACAGCAGTAAGCACAGGGAAATATCTGCTTCTAAATCCAAAACGCAGCTATCTAACAGAACGGTTGTCAATGTGCGCACTCAACTTCCAGAGTTAAACCCGTGTGTGTATTCAGCAGTCTGCAAACAGTTTCTCTGCAGAGTCCCAAAACAGGCGTTTTCAGCCCATTACCGGCATATGGAAGAAGCAGCAGTAAGCACAGGGAAATATCTGCTTCTAAATCCAAAACGCAGCTATCTAACAGAACGGTTGTCAATGTGTGCACTCAACTTCCAGAGTTAAACCCGTGTGTGGATTCAGCAGTCTGCAAACAGTTTCTCTGCAGAGTCCCAAAACAGGCGTTTTCAGCCCATTACCGGCATATGGAAGAAACAGCAGTCAGCACAGGGAAATATCTGCTTCTAAATCCAAAACGCAGGTATCTAACAGAACGATTGTCAATGTGTGCACTCAACTTCCAGAGTTAAACCCGTGTGTGGAATCAGCAGTCTGCAAACACTTTCTGTGCAGAGTCCCAAAACAGGCGTTCTCAGCCCATTACAGGCATATGGAAGAAACAGCAGTAAGCACAGGGAATTATCTGCCTCTAAATCCAAAACGCAGCTATCTAACAGAACGGTTGTCAATGTGTGCACTCAACTTCCAGAGTTAAACCCGTGTGTGGATTCAGCAGTCTGCAAACACTTTCTCTGCACAGTCCCAAAACAGGCGTTTTCAGCCCATTACCGGCATATGGAAGAAACAGCAGTAAGCACAGGGAAATATCTGCTACTAAATCCAAAACGCAGCTACCTAACAGAACTGTTGTCAATGTGTGCACTCAAGTTCCAGAGTTAAACCCGTGTGTGGATTCAGCAGTCTGCAAACACTTTCTCTGCAGAGTCCCAAAACAGGCGTTTTCAGCCCATTACCGGCATATGGAAGAAACAGCAGTAAGCACAGGGAAATATCTGCTTATAATCCAAAACGCAGCTATCTAACAGAACGGTTGTCAATGTGTGTACTCAACTTCCAGAGTTAAACCCGTGTGTGGATTCAGCAGTCTGCAAACACTTTCTGTGCAGAGTCCCAAAACAGGCGTTTTCAGCCCATTACCGGCATATGGAAGAAACAGCAGTAAGCACAGGGAAATATCTGCTTCTAAATCCAAAACGCAGCTATCTAACAGAACGGTTGTCAATGTGTGCACTCAACTTCCAGAGTTAAACCCGTGTGCGGATTCAGCAGTCTGCAAACAGTTTCTCTGCAGAGTACCAAAACAGGCGTTTTCAGCCCGTTACCGGCATATGGAAGAAACAGCAGTAAGCACAGGGAAATATCTGCTTCTAAATCCAAAACGCAGCTATCTAACAGAACGGTTGTCAATGTGTGCACTCAACTTCCAGAGTTAAACCCGTGTGTGGATTCAGCAGTCTGCAAACACTTTCTCTGCAGAGTCCCAAAACAGGCGTTTTCAGCCCATTACCGGTATATGGAAGAAACAGCAGTAAGCACAGGGAAATATCTGCTTCTAAATCCAAAACGCAGCTATCTAACAGAACGGTTGTCAATGTGTGCACTCAACTTCCAGAGATAAACCCGTGTGTGGATTCAGCAGTCTGCAAACTCTTTCTCTGCAGAGTCCCAAAACAGGCATTTTCAGCCCATTACCGTCATATGGAAGAAACAGCAGTCAGCACAGGGAAATATCTGCTTCTAAATCCAAAACGCAGCTATCTAACAGAACGGTTGTCAATGTGTGCACTCATCTTCCAGAGTTAAACCCGTGTGTGGATTCAGCAGTCTGCAAATACTTTCTCTGCACAGTCCCAAAACAGGCGTTTTCAGCCCATTACCGGCATATGGAAGAAACAGCAGTAAGCACAGGGAAATATCTGCTTCTAAATCCAAAACGCAGCTACCTAACAGAACGGTTGTCAATGTGTGCACTCAACTTCCAGAGTTAAACCCGTGTGTGGATTCAGCAGTCTGCAAACACTTTCTCTGCAGAGTCCCAAAACAGGCGTTTTCGGCCCATTACCGGCATATGGAAGAAACAGCAGTAAGCACAGGGAAATATCTGCTTCTAAATCCAAAACGCAGCTATCTAACAGAACGGTTGTCAATGTGTGCACTGAACTTCCAGAGTTAAACCCGTGTGTGGATTCAGCAGTCTGCAAACACTTTCTCTGTAGAGTCCCAAAACAGGCGTTTTCGGCCCATTTCCGGCATATGGAAGAAACAGCAGTAAGCACAGGGAAATATCTGCTTCTAAATCGAAAACGCAGCTATCTAACAGAACGGTTGTCAATGTGTGCACTCAACTTCCAGAGATAAACCCGTGTGTGGATTCAGCAGTCTGCAAACACTTTCTCTGCAGATTCCCAAAACAGGCGTTTTCGGCCCATTACCGGCATATGGAAGAAACAGCAGTAAGCACAGGGAAATATCTGCTTCTAAATCCAAAACGCAGCTATCTAACAGAACGGTTGTCAATGTGTGCACTCATCTTCCAGAGTTAAACCTGTGTGTGGATTCAGCAGTCTGCAAACACTTTCTGTGCAGAGTCCCAAAACAGGCGTTTTCAGCCCATTACCGGCATATGGAAGAAACAGCAGTAAGCACAGGGAAATATCTGCTTCTAAATCCAAAACGCAGGTATCTAACAGAACGATTGTCAATGTGTGCACTCAACTTCCAGAGTTAAACCCGTGTGTGGATTCAGCAGTCTGCAAACACTTTCTCTGCAGAGTCCCAAAACAGGCGTTTTCAGCCCATTACCGGCATATGGAAGAAACAGCAGTAAGCACAGGGAAATATCTGCTTCTAAATCCAAAACGCAGCTACCTAACAGAACGGTTGTCAATGTGTGCACTCAAGTTCCAGAGTTAAACCCGTGTGTGGATTCAGCAGTCTGCAAACACTTTCTCTGCAGAGTCCCAAAACAGGCGTTTTCAGCCCATTACCGGCATATGGAAGAAACAGCAGTAAGCACAGGGAAATATCTGCTTCTAAATCCAAAACGCAGCTATCTAACAGAACGGTTGTCAATGTGTGTACTCAACTTCCAGAGTTAAACCCGTGTGTGGATTCAGCAGTCTGCAAACACTTTCTGTGCAGAGTCCCAAAACAGGCGTTTTCAGCCCATTACCGGCATATGGAAGAAACAGCAGTAAGCACAGGGAAATATCTGCTTCTAAATCCAAAACGCAGCTATCTAACAGAACGGTTGTCAATGTGTGCACTCAACTTCCAGAGTTAAACCCGTGTGCGGATTCAGCAGTCTGCAAACAGTTTCTCTGCAGAGTACCAAAACAGGCGTTTTCAGCCCGTTACCGGCATATGGAAGAAACAGCAGTAAGCACAGGGAAATATCTGCTTCTAAATCCAAAACGCAGCTATCTAACAGAACGGTTGTCAATGTGTGCACTCAACTTCCAGAGTTAAACCCGTGTGTGGATTCAGCAGTCTGCAAACACTTTCTCTGCAGAGTCCCAAAACAGGCGTTTTCAGCCCATTACCGGTATATGGAAGAAACAGCAGTAAGCACAGGGAAATATCTGCTTCTAAATCCAAAACGCAGCTATCTAACAGAACGGTTGTCAATGTGTGCACTCAACTTCCAGAGATAAACCCGTGTGTGGATTCAGCAGTCTGCAAACTCTTTCTCTGCAGAGTCCCAAAACAGGCATTTTCAGCCCATTACCGTCATATGGAAGAAACAGCAGTCAGCACAGGGAAATATTTGCTTCTAAATCCAAAACGCAGCTATCTAACAGAACGGTTGTCAATGTGTGCACTCATCTTCCAGAGTTAAACCCGTGTGTGGATTCAGCAGTCTGCAAATACTTTCTCTGCACAGTCCCAAAACAGGCGTTTTCAGCCCATTACCGGCATATGGAAGAAACAGCAGTAAGCACAGGGAAATATCTGCTTCTAAATCCAAAACGCAGCTACCTAACAGAACGGTTGTCAATGTGTGCACTCAACTTCCAGAGTTAAACCCGTGTGTGGATTCAGCAGTCTGCAAACACTTTCTCTGCAGAGTCCCAAAACAGGCGTTTTCGGCCCATTACCGGCATATGGAAGAAACAGCAGTAAGCACAGGGAAATATCTGCTTCTAAATCCAAAACGCAGCTATCTAACAGAACGGTTGTCAATGTGTGCACTGAACTTCCAGAGTTAAACCCGTGTGTGGATTCAGCAGTCTGCAAACACTTTCTCTGTAGAGTCCCAAAACAGGCGTTTTCGGCCCATTTCCGGCATATGGAAGAAACAGCAGTAAGCACAGGGAAATATCTGCTTCTAAATCGAAAACGCAGCTATCTAACAGAACGGTTGTCAATGTGTGCACTCAACTTCCAGAGATAAACCCGTGTGTGGATTCAGCAGTCTGCAAACACTTTCTCTGCAGATTCCCAAAACAGGCGTTTTCGGCCCATTACCGGCATATGGAAGAAACAGCAGTAAGCACAGGGAAATATCTGCTTCTAAATCCAAAACGCAGCTATCTAACAGAACGGTTGTCAATGTGTGCACTCATCTTCCAGAGTTAAACCTGTGTGTGGATTCAGCAGTCTGCAAACACTTTCTGTGCAGAGTCCCAAAACAGGCGTTTTCAGCCCATTACCGGCATATGGAAGAAACAGCAGTAAGCACAGGGAAATATCTGCTTCTAAATCCAAAACGCAGGTATCTAACAGAACGATTGTCAATGTGTGCACTCAACTTCCAGAGTTAAACCCGTGTGTGGATTCAGCAGTCTGCAAACACTTTCTCTGCAGAGTCCCAAAACAGGCGTTTTCAGCCCATTACCGGCATATGGAAGAAACAGCAGTCAGCACAGGGAAATATCTGCTTCTAAATCCAAAACGCAGCTATCTAACAGAACGGTTGTCAATGTGTGCACTCAACTTCCAGAGTTAAACCCGTGTGTGGATTCAGCAGTCTGCAAACACTTTCTCTGCAGAGTCCCAAAACAGGCGTTTTCAGCCCATTACCGGCATATGGAAGAAACAGCAGTCAGCACAGGGAAATATCTGCTTCTAAATCCAAAACGCAGCTATCTAACAGAACGGTTGTCAATGTGTGCACTCAACTTCCAGAGTTAAAACCGTGTGTGGATTCAGCAGTCTGCAAACACTTTCTCTGCACAGTCCCAAAACAGGCGTTTTCAGCCCATTACCGGCATATGGAAGAAACAGCAGTAAGCACAGGGAAATATCTGCTTCTAAATCCAAAGCGCAGCTATCTAACAGAACGGTTGTCAATGTGGGCACTCAACTTCCAGAGTTAAACCCGTGTGTGGATTCAGCAGTCTGCAAACACTTTCTCTGTAGAGTCCCAAAACAGGCGTTTTCAGCCCATTACTGGCATATGGAAGAAACAGCAGTCAGCACAGGGAAATATCTGCTTCTAAATCCAAAACGCAGCTATCTAACAGAACGGTTGTCAATGTGTGCACTCAACTTCCAGAGTTAAACCCGTGTGTGGATTCAGCCGTCTGCAAACACTTTCTCTGCAGGGTCCCAAAACAGGCGTTTTCAGCCCATTACCGGCATAGGGAAGAAACAGCAGTAAGCACAGGGAAATATCTGCTTCTAAATCCAAAACGCAGCTATCTAACAGAACGGTTGTCAATGTGTGCACTCAACTTCCAGAGTTAAACCCGTGTGTGTATTCAGCAGTCTGCAAACACTTTCTCTGCAGAGTCCCAAAACAGGCGTTTTCAGCCCATTACCGGCATATGGAAGAAACAGCAGTAAGCACAGGGAAATATCTGCTTCTAAATCCAAAACGCAGCTATCTAACAGAACGGTTGTCAATGTGTGCACTCAACTTCCAGAGTTAAACCCGTGTGTGGATTCAGCCGTCTGCAAACACTTTCTCTGCAGGGTCCCAAAACAGTCGTTTTCAGCCCATTCCCGGCATATGGAAGAAACAGCAGTAAGCACAGGGAAATATCTGATTCTAAATCCAAAACGCAGCTATCTAACAGAACGGTTGTCAATGTGTGCACTCAACTTCCAGAGTTAAACCCGTGTGTGGATTCAGCAGTCTGCAAACACTTTCTCTGCAGAGTCTCAAAACAGGCGTTTTCAGCCCATTACCGGCATATGGAAGAAACAGCAGTAAGCACAGGGAAATATCTGCTTCTAAATCCAAAACGCAGCTATCTAACAGAACGGTTGTCAATGTGTGCACTCAACTTCCAGAGTTAAACCCGTGTGTGGATTCAGCAGTCTGCAAACACTTTCTCTGCAGAGTCCCAAAACAGGCGTTTTCAGCCCATTACCGGCATATGGAAGAAACAGCAGTCAGCACAGGGAAATATCTGCTTCTAAATCCAAAACGCAGCTATCTAACAGAACGGTTGTCAATGTGTGCACTGAACTTCCAGAGTTAAACCCGTGTGTGGATTCAGCAGTCTGCAAACACTTTCTGTGCAGAGTCCCAAAACAGGCGTTTTCAGCCCATTACCGGCATATGGAAGAAACAGCAGTCAGCACAGGGAAATATCTGCTTCTAAATCCAAAACGCAGCTATCTAACAGAACGGTTGTCAATGTGTGCACTCAACTTCCAGAGTTAAACCCGTGTGTGGATTCAGCAGTCTGCAAAAACTTTCTCTGCAGAGTCCCAAAACAGGCGTTTTCAGACCATTACCGGCATATGGAAGAAACAGCAGTAAGCACAGGGAAATATCTGCTTCTAAATCCAAAACGCAGCTATCTAACAGAACGGTTGTCAATGTGTGCACTCAACTTCCAGAGTTAAACCCGTGTGTGGATTCAGCAGTCTGCAAACACTTTCTCTGCAGGGTCCCAAAACAGGCGTTTTCAGCCCATTACCGGCATATGGAAGAAATAGCAGTAAGCACAGGGAAATATCTGCTTCTAAATCCAAAACGCAGCTATCTAACAGAACGGTTGTCAATGTGTGCACTCAACTTCCAGAGTTAAACCCGTGTGTGTATTCAGCAGTCTGCAAACACTTTCTCTGCAGAGTCCCAAAACAGGCATTTTCCGCCCATTACCGGCATATGGAAGAAACAGCAGTAAGCACAGGGAAATATCTGCTTCTAAATCCAAAACGCAGCTATCTAACAGAACGGTTGTCAATGTGTGCACTCAACTTCCAGAGTTAAACCCGTGTGTGGATTCAGCCGTCTGCAAACACTTTCTGTGCAGAGTCCCAAAACAGGCGTTTTCAGCCCATTACCGGCATATGGAAGAAACAGCAGTAAGCACAGGGAAATATCTGCTTCTAAATCCAAAACGCAGCTATCTAACAGAACGGTTGTCAATGTGTGCACTCAACTTCCAGAGTTAAACCCGTGTGTGGATTCAGCAGTCTGCAAACACTTTCTCTGTAGAGTCCCAAAACAGGCGTTTTCAGCCCATTACCGGCATATGGAAGAAACAGCAGTCAGCACAGGGAAATATCTGCTTCTGAATCCAAAACGTAGCTATCTAACAGAACGGTTGTCAATGTGTGCACTCAACTTCCAGAGTTAAACCCGTGTGTGGATTCAGCAGTCTGCAAACACTTTCTCTGCAGAGTCCCAAAACAGGCGTTTTCAGCCCATTACCGGCATATGGAAGAAACAGCAGTCAGCACAGGGAAATATCTGCTTCTAAATCCAAAACGCAGCTATCTAACAGAACGGTTGTCAATGTGTGCACTCAACTTCCAGAGTTAAACCCGTGTGTGGATTCAGCAGTCTGCAAAAACTTTCTCTGCAGAGTCCCAAAACAGGGGTTTTCAGACCATTACCAGCATATGGAAGAAACAGCAGTAAGCACAGGGAAATATCTGCTTCTAAATCCAAAACGCAGCTATCTAACAGAACGGTTGTCAATGTGTGCACTCAACTTCAAGAGTTAAACCCGTGTGTGGATTCAGCCGTCTGCAAACACTTTCTCTGCAGAGTCCCAAAACAGGCGTTTTCAGCCCATTACCGGCATATGGAAGAAACAGCAGTAAGCACAGGGAAATATCTGCTTCTAAATCCAAAACGCAGCTACCTAACAGAACGGTTGTCAATGTGTGCATTCAACTTCCAGAGTTAAACCCGTGTGTGGATGCAGCAGTCTGCAAACACTTTCTCTGCAGAGTCCCAAAACAGGCGTTTTCAGCCCATTACCGGCATATGGAAGAAACAGCAGTAAGCACAGGGAAATATCTGCTTCTAAATCCAAAACGCAGCTATCTAACAGAACGGTTGTCAATGTGTGCACTGAACTTCCAGAGTTAAACCCGTGTGTGGATTCAGCAGTCTGCAAACACTTTCTCTGCAGAGTCCCAAAACAGGCGTTTTCAGCCCATTACCGGCATATGGAAGAAACAGCAGTAAGCACAGGGAAATATCTGCTTCTAAATCCAAAACGCAGCTATCTAACAGAACGGTTGTCAATGTGTGCACTCAACTTCCAGAGTTAAACCCGTGTGTGGATTCAGCAGTCTGCAAACACTTTCTCTGCAGAGTCCCAAAACAGGCGTTTTCAGCCCATTACCGGCATATGGAAGAAACAGCAGTCAGCACAGGGAAATATCTGCTTCTAAATCCAAAACGCAGCTATCTAACAGAACGGTTGTCAATGTGTGCACTCAACTTCCAGAGTGAAACCCCTGTGTGGATTCAGCAGTCTGCAAACACTTTCTCTGCAGAGTCCCAAAACAGGCATTTTCAGCCCATTACCGGCATATGGAAGAAACAGCAGTCAGCACAGGGAAATATCTGCTTCTAAATCCAAAACGCAGCTATCTAACAGAACGGTTGTCAATGTGTGCACTCAACTTCCAGAGTTAAACCCGTGTGTGGATTCAGCAGTCTGCAAACACTTTCTCTGCAGAGTCCCAAAACAGGCGTTTTCAGCCCATTACCGGCATATGGAAGAAACAGCAGTCAGCACAGGGAAATATCTGCTTCTAAATCCAAAACGCAGCTATCTAACAGAACGGTTGTCAATGTGTGCACTCAACTTCCAGAGTTAAACCCGTGTGTGGATTCAGCAGTCTGCAAACACTTTCTCTGCAGAGTCCCAAAACAGGCGTTTTCAGCCCATTACCGGCATATGGAAGAAACAGCAGTCAGCACAGGGAAATATCTGCTTCTAAATCCAAAACGCAGCTATCTAACAGAACGGTTGTCAATGTGTGCACTCAACTTCCAGAGTTAAACCCGTGAGTGTATTCAGCAGTCTGCAAACACTTTCTCTGCAGAGTCCCAAAACAGGCGTTTTCAGACCATTACCGGCATATGGAAGAAACAGCAGTAAGCACAGGGAAATATCTGCTTCTAAATCCAAAACGCAGCTATCTAACAGAACGGTTGTCAATGTGTGCACTCAACTTCCAGAGTTAAACCCGTGTGTGGATTCAGCAGTCTGCAAACACTTTCTCTGCAGAGTCCCAAAACAGGCGTTTTCAGCCCATTACCGGCATATGGAAGAAACAGCAGTCAGCACAGGGAAATATCTGCTTCTAAATCCAAAACGCAGCAATCTAACAGAACGGTTGTCAATGTGTGCACTCAACTTCCAGAGTTAAACCCGTGTGTGGATTCAACAGTCTGCAAACACTTTCTGTGCAGAGTCCCAAAACAGGCGTTCTCAGCCCATTACAGGCATATGGAAGAAACAGCAGTAAGCACAGGGAAATATCTGCTTCTAAATCCAAAACGCAGCTATCTAACAGAACGGTTGTCAATGTGTGTACTCAACTTCCAGAGTTAAACCCGTGTGTGGATTCAGCAGTCTGCAAACACTTTCTCTGCAGAGTCCCAAAACAGGCGTTTTCAGCCCATTACCGGCATATGGAAGAAACAGCAGTAAGCACAGGGAAATATCTGCTTCTAAATCCAAAACGCAGCTACCTAACAGAACGGTTGTCAATGTGTGCACTCAACTTCCAGAGTTAAACCCGTGTGTGGATTCAGCAGTCTGCAAACACTTTCTCTGCAGAGTCCCAAAACAGGGGTTTTCAGCCCATTACCGGCATATGGAAGAAACAGCAGTAAGCACAGGGAAATATCTGCTTCTAAATCCAAAACGCAGCTATCTAACAGAACGGTTGTCAATGTGTGTACTCAACTTCCAGAGTTAAACCCGTGTGTGGATTCAGCAGTCTGCAAACACTTTCTCTGCAGAGTCCCAAAACAGGCGTTTTCAGCCCATTACCGGCATATGGAAGAAACAGCAGTAAGCACAGGGAAATATCTGCTTCTAAATCCAAAACGCAGCTATCTAACAGAACGGTTGTCAATGTGTGCACTCAACTTCCAGAGTTAAACCCGTGTGCGGATTCAGCAGTCTGCAAACAGTTTCTCTGCAGAGTCCCAAAACAGGCGTTTTCAGCCCGTTACCGGCATATGGAAGAAACAGCAGTAAGCACAGGGAAATATCTGCTTCTAAATCCAAAACGCAGCTATCTAACAGAACGGTTGTCAATGTGTGCACTCAACTTCCAGAGTTAAACCCGTGTGTGGATTCAGCAGTCTGCAAACACTTTCTCTGCAGAGTCCCAAAACAGGCGTTTTCAGCCCATTACCGGTATATGGCAGAAACAGCAGTAAGCACAGGGAAATATCTGCTTCTAAATCCAAAACACAGCTATCTAACAGAACGGTTGTCAATGTGTGCACTCAACTTCCAGAGTTAAAACCGTGTGTGGATTCAGCAGTCTGCAAACTCTTTCTCTGCAGAGTCCCAAAACAGGCATTTTCAGCCCATTACCGGCATATGGAAGAAACAGCAGTCAGCACAGGGAAATATCTGCTTCTAAATCCAAAACGCAGCTATCTAACAGAACGGTTGTCAATGTGTGCACTCAACTTCCAGAGATAAACCCGTGTGTGGATTCAGCAGTCTGCAAACTCTTTCTCTGCAGAGTCCCAAAACAGGCATTTTCAGCCCATTACCGGCATATGGAAGAAACAGCAGTCAGCACAGGGAAATATCTGCTTCTAAATCCAAAACGCAGCTATCTAACAGAACGGTTGTCAATGTGTGCACTCAACTTCCAGAGTTAAACCCGTGTGTGGATTCAGCAGTCTGCAAACACTTTCTCTGCACAGTCCCAAAACAGGCGTTTTCAGCCCATTACCGGCATATGGAAGAAACAGCAGTAAGCACAGGGAAATATCTGCTTCTAAATCCAAAACGCAGCTACCTAACAGAACGGTTGTCAATGTGTGCACTCAACTTCCAGAGTTAAACCCGTGTGTGGATTCAGCAGTCTGCAAACACTTTCTCTGCAGAGTCCCAAAACAGGCGTTTTCAGCCCATTACCGGCATATGGAAGAAGCAGCAGTAAGCACAGGGAAATATCTGCTTCTAAATCCAAAACGCAGCTATCTAACAGAACGGTTGTCAATGTGTGCACTCAACTTCCAGAGTTAAACCCGTGTGTGTATTCAGCAGTCTGCAAACACTTTCTCTGCAGAGTCCCAAAACAGGCGTTTTCAGACCATTACCGGCATATGGAAGAAACAGCAGTAAGCACAGGGAAATATCTGCTTCTAAATCCAAAACGCAGCTATCTAACAGAACGGTTGTCAATGTGTGCACTCAACTTCCAGAGTTAAACCCGTGTGTGTATTCAGCAGTCTGGAAACACTTTATCTGCAGAGTCCCAAAACAGGCGTTTTCAGCCCATTACCGGCATATGGAAGAAACAGCAGTAAGCACAGGGAAATATCTGCTTCTAAATCCAAAACGCAGCTATCTAACAGAACGGTTGTCATTGTGTGCAGTCAACTTCCAGAGTTAAACCCGTGTGTGGATTCAGCAGTCTGCAAACACTTTCTCTGCAGAGTCCCAAAACAGGCGTTTTCAGCCCATTACCGGCATATGGAAGAAACAGCAGTAAGCACAGGGAAATATCTGCTTCTAAATCCAAAACGCAGCTATCTAACAGAACGGTTGTCAATGTGTGCACTCAACTTCCAGAGTTAAACCCGTGTGTGTATTCAGGAGTCTGCAAACACTTTCTCTGCAGAGTCCCAAAACAGGCGTTTTCAGCCCATTACCGGCATATGGAAGAAACAGCAGTAAGCACAGGGAAATATCTGCTTCTAAATCCAAAACGCAGCTATCTAACAGAACGGTTGTCAATGTGTGCACTCAACTTCCAGAGTTAAACCCGTGTGTGGATTCAGCAATCTGCAAACAGTTTCTCTGCAGAGTCCCAAAACAGGCGTTTTCAGCCCATTACCGGCATATGGAAGAAACAGCAGTAAGCACAGGGAAATATCTGCTTCTAAATCCAAAACGCAGCTATCTAACAGAACGGTTGTCAATGTGTGCACTCAACTTCCAGAGTTAAACCCGTGTGTGGATTCAGCAGTCTGCAAACACTTTCTGTGCAGAGTCCCAAAACAGGCGTTCTCAGCCCATTACAGGCATATGGAAGAAACAGCAGTAAGCACAGGGAAATATCTGCTTCTAAATCCAAAACGCAGCTATCTAACAGAACGGTTGTCAATGTGTGCACTCAACTTCCAGAGTTAAACCCGTGTGTGGATTCAGTCGTCTGCAAACACTTTCTCTGCAGGGTCCCAAAACAGTCGTTTTCAGCCCATTACCGCTATATGGAAGAAACAGCAGTAAGCACAGGGAAATATCTGCTTCTAAATCCAAAACGCAGCTATCTAACAGAACGGTTGTCAATGTGTGCACTCAACTTCCAGAGTTAAACCCGTGTGTGTATTCAGCAGTCTGCAAACACTTTCTCTGCAGAGTCCCAAAACAGGCGTTTTCAGCCCATTACCGGCATATGGAAGAAACAGCAGTAAGCACAGGGAAATATCTGCTTCTAAATCCAAAACGCAGCTATCTAACAGAACGGTTGTCAATGTGTGCACTCAACTTCCAGAGTTAAACCCGTGTGTGGATTCAGCAGTCTGCAAACACTTTCTCTGCAGAGTCCCAAAACAGGCATTTTCAGCCCATTACCGGCATATGGAAGAAACAGCAGTCAGCACAGGGAAATATCTGCTTCTAAATCCAAAACGCAGCTATCTAACAGAACGGTTGTCAATGTGTGCACTCAACTTCCAGAGTTAAACCCGTGTGTGGATTCAGCAGTCTGCAAACACTTTCTCTGCAGAGTCCCAAAACAGGCGTTTTCAGCCCATTACCGGCATATGGAAGAAACAGCAGTCAGCACAGGGAAATATCTGCTTCTAAATCCAAAACGCAGCTATCTAACAGAACGGTTGTCAATGTGTGCACTCAACTTCCAGAGTTAAACCCGTGTGTGGATTCAGCAGTCTGCAAACACTTTCTCTGCAGAGTCCCAAAACAGGCGTTTTCAGCCCATTACCGGCATATGGAAGAAACAGCAGTCAGCACAGGGAAATATCTGCTTCTAAATCCAAAACGCAGCTATCTAACAGAACGGTTGTCAATGTGTGCACTCAACTTCCAGAGTTAAACCCGTGTGTGTATTCAGCAGTCTGCAAACACTTTCTCTGCAGAGTCCCAAAACAGGCGTTTTCAGACCATTACCGGCATATGGAAGAAACAGCAGTAAGCACAGGGAAATATCTGCTTCTAAATCCAAAACGCAGCTATCTAACAGAACGGTTGTCAATGTGTGCACTCAACTTCCAGAGTTAAACCCGTGTGTGGATTCAGCAGTCTGCAAACACTTTCTCTGCAGAGTCCCAAAACAGGCGTTTTCAGCCCATTACCGGCATATGGAAGAAACAGCAGTCAGCACAGGGAAATATCTGCTTCTAAATCCAAAACGCAGCAATCTAACAGAACGGTTGTCAATGTGTGCACTCAACTTCCAGAGTTAAACCCGTGTGTGGATTCAGCAGTCTGCAAACACTTTCTGTGCAGAGTCCCAAAACAGGCGTTCTCAGCCCATTACAGGCATATGGAAGAAACAGCAGTAAGCACAGGGAAATATCTGCTTCTAAATCCAAAACGCAGCTATCTAACAGAACGGTTGTCAATGTGTGTACTCAACTTCCAGAGTTAAACCCGTGTGTGGATTCAGCAGTCTGCAAACACTTTCTCTGCAGAGTCCCAAAACAGGCGTTTTCAGCCCATTACCGGCATATGGAAGAAACAGCAGTAAGCACAGGGAAATATCTGCTTCTAAATCCAAAACGCAGCTACCTAACAGAACGGTTGTCAATGTGTGCACTCAACTTCCAGAGTTAAACCCGTGTGTGGATTCAGCAGTCTGCAAACACTTTCTCTGCAGAGTCCCAAAACAGGGGTTTTCAGCCCATTACCGGCATATGGAAGAAACAGCAGTAAGCACAGGGAAATATCTGCTTCTAAATCCAAAACGCAGCTATCTAACAGAACGGTTGTCAATGTGTGTACTCAACTTCCAGAGTTAAACCCGTGTGTGGATTCAGCAGTCTGCAAACACTTTCTCTGCAGAGTCCCAAAACAGGCGTTTTCAGCCCATTACCGGCATATGGAAGAAACAGCAGTAAGCACAGGGAAATATCTGCTTCTAAATCCAAAACGCAGCTATCTAACAGAACGGTTGTCAATGTGTGCACTCAACTTCCAGAGTTAAACCCGTGTGTGGATTCAGCAGTCTGCAAACAGTTTCTCTGCAGAGTCCCAAAACAGGCGTTTTCAGCCCGTTACCGGCATATGGAAGAAACAGCAGTAAGCACAGGGAAATATCTGCTTCTAAATCCAAAACGCAGCTATCTAACAGAACGGTTGTCAATGTGTGCACTCAACTTCCAGAGTTAAACCCGTGTGTGGATTCAGCAGTCTGCAAACACTTTCTCTGCAGAGTCCCAAAACAGGCGTTTTCAGCCCATTACCGGTATATGGAAGAAACAGCAGTAAGCACAGGGAAATATCTGCTTCTAAATCCAAAACACAGCTATCTAACAGAACGGTTGTCAATGTGTGCACTCAACTTCCAGAGTTAAAACCGTGTGTGGATTCAGCAGTCTGCAAACTCTTTCTCTGCAGAGTCCCAAAACAGGCATTTTCAGCCCATTACCGGCATATGGAAGAAACAGCAGTCAGCACAGGGAAATATCTGCTTCTAAATCCAAAACGCAGCTATCTAACAGAACGGTTGTCAATGTGTGCACTCAACTTCCAGAGATAAACCCGTGTGTGGATTCAGCAGTCTGCAAACTCTTTCTCTGCAGAGTCCCAAAACAGGCATTTTCAGCCCATTACCGGCATATGGAAGAAACAGCAGTCAGCACAGGGAAATATCTGCTTCTAAATCCAAAACGCAGCTATCTAACAGAACGGTTGTCAATGTGTGCACTCAACTTCCAGAGTTAAACCCGTGTGTGGATTCAGCAGTCTGCAAACACTTTCTCTGCACAGTCCCAAAACAGGCGTTTTCAGCCCATTACCGGCATATGGAAGAAACAGCAGTAAGCACAGGGAAATATCTGCTTCTAAATCCAAAACGCAGCTACCTAACAGAACGGTTGTCAATGTGTGCACTCAACTTCCAGAGGTAAACCCGTGTGTGGATTCAGCAGTCTGCAAACACTTTCTCTGCAGAGTCCCAAAACAGGCGTTTTCAGCCCATTACCGGCATATGGAAGAAGCAGCAGTAAGCACAGGGAAATATCTGCTTCTAAATCCAAAACGCAGCTATCTAACAGAACGGTTGTCAATGTGTGCACTCAACTTCCAGAGTTAAACCCGTGTGTGGATTCAGCAGTCTGGAAACACTTTCTCTGTAGAGTCGCAAAACAGGCGTTTTCAGCCCATTACCGGCATATGGAAGAAACAGCAGTAAGCACAGGGAAATATCTGCTTCTAAATCCAAAACGCAGCTATCTAACAGAACGGTTGTCAATGTGTGCACTCAACTTCCAGAGTTAAACCCGTGTGTGGATTCAGCAGTCTGCAAACACTTTCTCTGCAGAGTCCCAAAACAGGCGTTTTCAGCCCGTTACCGGCATATGGAAGAAACAGCAGTCAGCACAGGGAAATATCTGCTTCTAAATCCAAAACGCAGCTATCTAACAGAACGGTTGTCAATGTGTGCACTCAACTTCCAGAGTTAAACCCGTGTGTGGATTCAGCAGTCTGCAAAAACTTTCTCTGCAGAGTCCCAAAACAGGCGTTTTCAGACCATTACCGGCATATGGAAGAAACAGCAGTAAGCACAGGGAAATATCTGCTTCTAAATCCAAAACGCAGCTATCTAACAGAACGGTTGTCAATGTGTGCACTCAACTTCCAGAGTTAAACCCGTGTGTGGATTCAGCCGTCTGCAAACACTTTCTCTGCAGGGTACCAAAACAGGCGTTTTCAGCCTATTACCGGCATATGGAAGAAACAGCAGTAAGCACAGGGAAATATCTGCTTCTAAATCCAAAACGCAGCTATCTAACAGAACGGTTGTCAATGTGTGCACTCAACTTCCAGAGTTAAACCCGTGTGTGTATTCAGCAGTCTGCAAACACTTTCTCTGCAGAGTCCCAAAACAGGCGTTTTCAGCCCATTACCGGCATATGGAAGAAGCAGCAGTAAGCACAGGGAAATATCTGCTTCTAAATCCAAAACGCAGCTATCTAACAGAACGGTTGTCAATGTGTGCACTCAACTTCCAGAGTTAAACCCGTGTGTGGATTCAGCAGTCTGCAAACAGTTTCTCTGCAGAGTCCCAAAACAGGCGTTTTCAGCCCATTACCGGCATATGGAAGAAACAGCAGTCAGCACAGGGAAATATCTGCTTCTAAATCCAAAACGCAGGTATCTAACAGAACGATTGTCAATGTGTGCACTCAACTTCCAGAGTTAAACCCGTGTGTGGATTCAGCAGTCTGCAAACACTTTCTCTGCAGAGTCCCAAAACAGGCGTTTTCAGCCCATTACCGGCATATGGAAGAAACAGCAGTCAGCACAGGGAAATATCTGCTTCTAAATCCAAAACGCAGCTATCTAACAGAACGGTTGTCAATGTGTGCACTCAACTTCCAGATTTAAACCCGTGTGTGGATTCAGCAGTCTGCAAACACTTTCTCTGCAGAGTCCCAAAACAGGCGTTTTCAGCCCATTACCGGCATATGGAAGAAACAGCAGTCAGCACAGGGAAATATCTGCTTCTAAATCCAAAACGCAGCTATCTAACAGAACGGTTGTCAATGTGTGCACTCAAGTTCCAGAGTTAAACCCGTGTGTGGATTCAGCAGTCTGCAAACACTTTCTCTGCACAGTCCCAAAACAGGCGTTTTCAGACCATTACCGGCATATGGAAGAAACAGCAGTAAGCACAGGGAAATATCTCCTTCTAAATCCAAAACGCAGCTATCTAACAGAACGGTTGTCAATGTGTGCACTCAACTTCCAGAGTTAAACCCGTGTGTGGATTCAGCCGTCTGCAAACACTTTCTCTGCAGGGTCCCAAAACAGGCGTTTTCAGCCCATTACCGGCATAGGGAAGAAACAGCAGTAAGCACAGGGATATATCTGCTTCTAAATCCAAAACGCAGCTATCTAACAGAACGGTTGTCAATGTGTGCACTCAACTTCCAGAGTTAAACCCGTGTGTGTATTCAGTAGTCTGCAAACACTTTCTCTGCAGAGTCCCAAAACAGGCGTTTTCAGCCCATTACCGGCATATGGAAGAAACAGCAGTAAGCACAGGGAAATATCTGCTTCTAAATCCAAAACGCAGCTATCTAACAGAACGGTTGTCAATGTGTGCACTCAACTTCCAGAGTTAAACCCGTGTGTGGATTCAGCAGTCTGCAAACAGTTTCTCTGCAGAGTCCCAAAACAGGCGTTTTCAGCCCATTACCGGCATATGGAAGAAACAGCAGTCAGCACAGGGAAATATCTGCTTCTAAATCCAAAACGCAGCTATCTAACAGAACGGTTGTCAATGTGGGCACTCAACTTCCAGAGTTAAACCCGTGTGTGGATTCAGCAGTCTGCAAACTCTTTCTGTGCAGAGTCCCAAAACAGGCGTTCTCAGCCCATTACAGGCATTTGGAAGAAACAGCAGTAAGCACAGGGAAATATCTGCTTCTAAATCCAAAACGCAGCTATCTAACAGAACGGTTGTCAATGTGTGCAACTTCCAGAGTTAAACCCGTGTGTGGATTCAGCAGTCTGCAAACACTTTCTCTGCACAGTCCCAAAACAGGCGTTTTCAGCCCATTACCGGCATATGGAAGAAACAGCAGTAAGCACAGGGAAATATCTGCTTCTAAATCCAAAACGCAGCTACCTAACAGAACGGTTGTCAATGTGTGCACTCAACTTCCAGAGTTAAACCCGTGTGTGGATTCAGCAATCTGCAAACACTTTCTCTGCAGAGTCCCAAAACAGGCGTTTTCAGCCCATTACCGGCATATGGAAGAAACAGCAGTAAGCACAGGGAAATATCTGCTTCTAAATCCAAAACGCAGCTATCTAACAGAACGGTTGTCAATGTGTGTACTCAACTTCCAGAGTTAAACCCGTGTGTGGATTCAGCAGCCTGCAAACACTTTCTCTGCAGAGTCCCAAAACAGGCGTTTTCAGCCCATTACCGGCATATGGAAGAAACAGCAGTAAGCACAGGGAAATATCTGCTTCTAAATCCAAAACGCAGCTATCTAACAGAACGGTTGTCAATGTGTGCACTCAACTTCCAGAGTTAAACCCGTGTGTGGATTCAGCAGTCTGCAAACAGTTTCTCTGCAGAGTCCCAAAACAGGCGTTTTCAGCCCGTTACCGGCATATGGAAGAAACAGCAGTAACCCCAGGAAATATCTGCTTCTAAATCCAAAACGCAGCTATCTAACAGAACGGTTGTCAATGTGTGCACTCAACTTCCAGAGTTAAACCCGTGTGTGGATTCAGCAGTCTGCAAACACTTTCTCTGCAGAGTCCCAAAACAGGCGTTCTCAGCCCATTACCGGTATATGGAAGAAACAGCAGGAAGCACAGGGAAATATCTGCTTCTAAATCCAAAACTCAGCTATCTAACAGAACGGTTGTCAATGTGTGCACTCAACTTCCAGAGTTAAACCCGTGTGTGGATTCAGCAGTCTGCAAACTCTTTCTCTGCAGAGTCCCAAAACAGGCATTTTCAGCCCATTACCGGCATATGGAAGAAACAGCAGTCAGCACAGGGAAATATCTGCTTCTAAATCCAAAACGCAGCTATCTAACAGAACGGTTGTCAATGTGTGCACTCAACTTCCAGAGTTAAACCCGTGTGTGGATTCAGCAGTCTGCAAACTCTTTCTCTGCAGAGTCCCAAAACAGGCATTTTCAGCCCATTACCGGCATATGGAAGAAACAGCAGTCAGCACAGGGAAATATCTGCTTCTAAATCCAAAACGCAGCTATCTAACAGAACGGTTGTCAATGTGTGTACTCAACTTCCAGAGTTAAACCCGTGTGTGGATTCAGCAGTCTGCAAACACTTTCTCTGCAGAGTCCCAAAACAGGCGTTTTCAGCCCATTACCGGCATATGGAAGAAACAGCAGTAAGCACAGGGAAATATCTGCTTCTAAATCCAAAACGCAGCTATCTAACAGAACGGTTGTCAATGTGTGCACTCAACTTCCAGAGTTAAACCCGTGTGTGGATTCAGCAGTCTGCAAACACTTTCTCTGTAAAGTCCCAAAACAGGCGTTTTCGGCCCATTTCCGGCATATGGAAGAAACAGCAGTAAGCACAGGGAAATATCTGCTTCTAAATCCAAAACGCAGCTATCTAACAGAACGGTTGTCAATGTGTGCACTCAACTTCCAGAGTTAAACCTGTGTGTGGATTCAGCAGTCTGCAAACACTTTCTGTGCAGGGTCCCAAAACAGGCGTTTTCAGCCCATTACCGGCATATGGAAGAAACAGCAGTAAGCACAGGGAAATATCTGCTTCTAAATCCAAAACGCAGGTATCTAACAGAACGATTGTCAATGTGTGCACTCAACTTCCAGAGTTAAACCCGTGTGTGGATTCAGCAGTCTGCAAACACTTTCTCTGCAGAGTCCCAAAACAGGCGTTTTCAGCCCATTACCGGCATCTGGAAGAAACATCAGTCAGCACAGGGAAATATCTGCTTCTAAATCCAAAACGCAGCTATCTAACAGAACGGTTGTCAATGTGTGCACTCAACTTCCAGAGTTAAACCCGTGTGTGGATTCAGCAGTCTGCAAACACTTTCGGTGCAGAGTCCCAAAACAGGCGTTTTCAGCCCATTACCGGCATATGGAAGAAACAGCAGTCAGCACAGGGAAATATCTGCTTCTAAATCCAAAACGCAGCTATCTAACAGAACGGTTGTCAATGTGGGCACTCAACTTCCAGAGTTAAACCCGTGTGTGGATTCAGCAGTCTGCAAACACTTTCTCTGCAGAGTCCCAAAACAGGCGTTTTCAGCCCATTACCGGCATATGGAAGAAACAGCAGTAAGCACAGGGAAATATCTGCTTCTAAATCCAAAACGCAGCTATCTAACAGAACGGTTGTCAATGTGTGCACTCAACTTCCAGAGTTAAACCCGTGTGTGGATTCAGCAGTCTGCAAACACTTTCTGTGCAGAGTCCCAAAACAGGCGTTTTCAGCCCTTTACCGGCATATGGAAGAAATAGCAGTAAGCACAGGGATATATCTGCTTCTAAATCCAAAACGCAGCTATCTAACAGAACGGTTGTCAATGTGTGCACTCAACTTCCAGAGTTAAACCCGTGTGTGGATTCAGCAGTCTGCAAACACTTTCTCTGCAGAGTCCCAAAACAGGCGTTTTCAGCCCATTACCGGCATATGGAAGAAACAGCAGTAAGCACAGGGAAATATCTGCTTCTAAATCCAAAACGCAGCTATCTAACAGAACGGTTGTCAATGTGTGCACTGAACTTCCAGAGTTAAACCCGTGTGTGGATTCAGCAGTCTGCAAACACTTTCTCTGTAGAGTCCCAAAAGTGGCGTTTTCGGCCCATTTCCGGCATATGGAAGAAACAGCAGTAAGCACAGGGAAATATCTGCTTCTAAATCCAAAACGCAGCTATCTAACAGAACGGTTGTCAATGTGTGCACTCAACTTCCAGAGTTAAACCCGTGTGTGGATTCAGCAGTCTGCAAACACTTTCTGTGCAGAGTCCCAAAACAGGCGTTCTCAGCCCATTACCGGCATATGGAAGAAACAGCAGTAAGCACAGGGAAATATCTGCTTCTAAATCCAAAACGCAGCTATCTAACAGAACGGTTGTCAATGTTTGCACTCAACTTCCAGAATTAAACCCGTGTGTGGATTCAGCAGTCTGCAAACACTTTCTCTGCACAGTCCCAAAAAGGGCGTTTTCAGCCCATTACCGGCATATGGAAGAAACAGCAGTAAGCACAGGGAAATATCTGCTTCTAAATCCAAAACGCAGCTACCTAACAGAACGGTTGTCAATGTGTGCACTCAACTTCCAGAGTTAAACCCGTGTGTGGATTCAGCAGTCTGCAAACACTTTCTCTGCAGAGTCCCAAAACAGGCGTTTTCAGCCCATTACCGGCATATGGAAGATACAGCAGTCAGCACAGGGAAATATCTGCTTCTAAATCCAAAACGCAGCTATCTAACAGAACGGTTGTCAGTGTGTGCACTCAACTTCCAGAGTTAAACCCGTGTGTGGATTCAGCAGTCTGCAAACACTTTCTGTGCAGAGTCCCAAAACAGGCGTTCTCAGCCCATTACCGGTATATGGAAGAAACAGCAGTAAGCACAGGGAAATATCTGCTTCTAAATCCAAAACGCAGCTATCTAACAGAACGGTTGTCAATGTGTGCACTCAACTTCCAGAGTTAAACCCGTGTGTGGATTCAGCAGTCTGCAAACACTTTCTCTGCATAGTCCCAAAACAGGAGTTTTCAGCCCATTACCGGCATATGGAAGAAACAGCAGTCAGCACAGGGAAATATCTGCTTCTAAATCCAAAACGCAGCTATCTAACAGAACGGTTTTCAATGTGTGCACTCAACTTCCAGAGTTAAACCCGTGTGTGGATTCAGCAGTCTGCAAACACTTTCTCTGCAGAGTCGAAAAAACAGGCGTTTTCAACCCATTACGGCATATGGAAGAAACAGCAGTAAGCACAGGGAAACATCTGCTTCTAAATCCAAAACGCAGCTACCTAACAGAACGGTTGTCAATGTGTGCACTCAACTTCCAGAGTTAAACCCGTGTGTGGATTCAGCAGTCTGCAAACACTTTCTCTGCAGAGTCCCAAAACAGGCGTTTTTGGCCCATTACCGGCATATGGAAGAAACAGCAGTAAGCACAGGGAAATATCTGCTTCTAAATCCAAAACGCAGCTATCTAACAGAACGGTTGTCAATGTGTGCACTCAACTTCCAGAGTTAAACCCGTGTGTGGATTCAGCAGTCTGCAAACACTTTCTCTGCAGAGTCCCAAAACAGGCGTTTTCAGCCCATTACCGGCATATGGAAGAAACAGCAGTCAGCACAGTGAAATATCTGCTTCTAAATCCAAAACGCAGCTATCTAACAGAACGGTTGTCAATGTGTGCACTCAACTTCCAGAGATAAACCCGTGTGTGGATTCAGCAGTCTGCAAACACTTTCTCTGCAGAGTCCCAAAACAGGCGTTTTCGGCCCATTACCGGCATATGGAAGAAACAGCAGTAAGCACAGGGAAATATCTGCTTCTAAATCCAAAACGCAGCTATCTAACAGAACGGTTGTCAATGTGTGCACTGAACTTCCAGAGTTAAACCCGTTGTGTGGATTCAGCAGTCTGCAAACACTTTCTCTGTAGAGTCCCAAAACAGGCGTTTTCGGCCCGTTTCCGGCATATGGAAGAAACAGCAGTAAGCACAGGGAAATATCTGCTTCTAAATCCAAAACACAGCTATCTAACAGAACGGTTGTCAATGTGTGCACTCAACTTCCAGAGTTAAACCCGTGTGTGGATTCAGCAGTCTGCAAACACTTTCTCTGCAGATTCCCAAAACAGGCGTTTTCGGCCCATTACCGGCATATGGAAGAAACAGCAGTAAGCACAGGGAAATATCTGCTTCTAAATCCAAAACGCAGCTATCTAACAGAACGGTTGTCAATGTGTGCACTCATCTTCCAGAGTTAAACCTGTGTGTGGATTCAGCAGTCTGCAAACACTTTCTGTGCAGAGTCCCAAAACAGGCGTTTTCAGCCCATTACCGGCATATGGAAGAAACAGCAGTAAGCACTGGGAAATATCTGCTTCTAAATCCAAAACGCAGGTATCTAACAGAACGATTGTCAATGTGTGCACTCAACTTCCAGAGTTAAACCCGTGTGTGGATTCAGCAGTCTGCAAACACTTTCTCTGCAGGGTCCCAAAACAGGCGTTTTCAGCCCATTACCGGCATATGGAAGAAACAGCAGTAAGCACAGGGAAATATCTGCTTCTAAATCCAAAACGCAGCTATCTAACAGAACGGTTGTCAATGTGTGCACTCAACTTCCAGAGTTAAACCCGTGTGTGGATTCAGCCGTCTGCAAACAGTTTCTCTGCAGGGTCCCCAAAACAGGCGTTTTCAGCCCATTACCGGCATAGGGAAGAAACAGCAGTAAGCACAGGGATATATCTGCTTCTAAATCCAAAACGCAGCTTATCTAACAGAACGGTTGTCAATGTGTGCACTCAACTTCCAGAGTTAAACCCGTGTGTGTATTCAGTAGTCTGCAAACACTTTCTCTGCAGAGTCCCAAAACAGGCGTTTTCAGCCCATTACCGGCATATGGAAGAAACAGCAGTAAGCACAGGGAAATATCTGCTTCTAAATCCAAAACGCAGCTATCTAACAGAACGGTTGTCAATGTGTGCACTCAACTTCCAGAGTTAAACCCGTGTGTGGATTCAGCAGTCTGCAAACAGTTTCTCTGCAGAGTCCCAAAACAGGCGTTTTCAGCCCATTACCGGCATATGGAAGAAACAGCAGTAAGCACAGGGAAATATCTGCTTCTAAATCCAAAACGCAGCTATCTAACAGAACGGTTGTCAATGTGTGCACTGAACTTCCAGAGTTAAACCCGTGTGTGGATTCAGCAGTCTGCAAACACTTTCTCTGTAGAGTCCCAAAAGTGGCGTTTTCGGCCCATTTCCGGCATATGGAAGAAACAGCAGTAAGCACAGGGAAATATCTGCTTCTAAATCCAAAACGCAGCTATCTAACAGAACGGTTGTCAATGTGTGCACTCAACTTCCAGAGTTAAACCCGTGTGTGGATTCAGCAGTCTGCAAACACTTTCTGTGCAGAGTCCCAAAACAGGCGTTCTCAGCCCAATTACCGGCATATGGAAGAAACAGCAGTAAGCACAGGGAAATATCTGCTTCTAAATCCAAAACGCAGCTATCTAACAGAACGGTTGTCAATGTTTGCACTCAACTTCCAGAATTAAACCCGTGTGTGGATTCAGCAGTCTGCAAACACTTTCTCTGCACAGTCCCAAAAAGGGCGTTTTCAGCCCATTACCGGCATATGGAAGAAACAGCAGTAAGCACAGGGAAATATCTGCTTCTAAATCCAAAACGCAGCTACCTAACAGAACGGTTGTCAATGTGTGCACTCAACTTCCAGAGTTAAACCCGTGTGTGGATTCAGCAGTCTGCAAACACTTTCTCTGCAGAGTCCCAAAACAGGCGTTTTCAGCCCATTACCGGCATATGGAAGATACAGCAGTCAGCACAGGAAATATCTGCTTCTAAATCCAAAACGCAGCTATCTAACAGAACGGTTGTCAGTGTGTGCACTCAACTTCCAGAGTTAAACCCGTGTGTGGATTCAGCAGTCTGCAAACACTTTCTGTGCAGAGTCCCAAAACAGGCGTTCTCAGCCCATTACCGGTATATGGAAGAAACAGCAGTAAGCACAGGGAAATATCTGCTTCTAAATCCAAAACGCAGCTATCTAACAGAACGGTTGTCAATGTGTGCACTCAACTTCCAGAGTTAAACCCGTGTGTG
Source organism: Aotus nancymaae (assembly GCF_030222135.1). Lineage (NCBI taxonomy): Eukaryota > Metazoa > Chordata > Mammalia > Primates > Aotidae > Aotus > Aotus nancymaae. The sequence goes on from NW_026988696.1 coordinate 155,539, forward strand.
GATTCAGCAGTCTGCAAACACTTTCTCTGCATAGTCCCAAAACAGGAGTTTTCAGCCCATTACCGGCATATGGAAGAAACAGCAGTCAGCACAGGGAAATATCTGCTTCTAAATCCAAAACGCAGCTATCTAACAGAACGGTTTTCAATGTGTGCACTCAACTTCCAGAGTTAAACCCGTGTGTGGATTCAGCAGTCTGCAAACACTTTCTCTGCAGAGTCGAAAAACAGGCGTTTTCAACCCATTACCGGCATATGGAAGAAACAGCAGTAAGCACAGGGAAACATCTGCTTCTAAATCCAAAACGCAGCTACCTAACAGAACGGTTGTCAATGTGTGCACTCAACTTCCAGAGTTAAACCCGTGTGTGGATTCAGCAGTCTGCAAACACTTTCTCTGCAGAGTCCCAAAACAGGCGTTTTTGGCCCATTACCGGCATATGGAAGAAACAGCAGTAAGCACAGGGAAATATCTGCTTCTAAATCCAAAACGCAGCTATCTAACAGAACGGTTGTCAATGTGTGCACTCAACTTCCAGAGTTAAACCCGTGTGTGGATTCAGCAGTCTGCAAACACTTTCTCTGCAGAGTCCCAAAACAGGCGTTTTCAGCCCATTACCGGCATATGGAAGAAACAGCAGTCAGCACAGTGAAATATCTGCTTCTAAATCCAAAACGCAGCTATCTAACAGAACGGTTGTCAATGTGTGCACTCAACTTCCAGAGATAAACCCGTGTGTGGATTCAGCAGTCTGCAAACACTTTCTCTGCAGAGTCCCAAAACAGGCGTTTTCGGCCCATTACCGGCATATGGAAGAAACAGCAGTAAGCACAGGGAAATATCTGCTTCTAAATCCAAAACGCAGCTATCTAACAGAACGGTTGTCAATGTGTGCACTGAACTTCCAGAGTTAAACCCGTGTGTGGATTCAGCAGTCTGCAAACACTTTCTCTGTAGAGTCCCAAAACAGGCGTTTTCGGCCCGTTTCCGGCATATGGAAGAAACAGCAGTAAGCACAGGGAAATATCTGCTTCTAAATCCAAAACACAGCTATCTAACAGAACGGTTGTCAATGTGTGCACTCAACTTCCAGAGTTAAACCCGTGTGTGGATTCAGCAGTCTGCAAACACTTTCTCTGCAGATTCCCAAAACAGGCGTTTTCGGCCCATTACCGGCATATGGAAGAAACAGCAGTAAGCACAGGGAAATATCTGCTTCTAAATCCAAAACGCAGCTATCTAACAGAACGGTTGTCAATGTGTGCACTCATCTTCCAGAGTTAAACCTGTGTGTGGATTCAGCAGTCTGCAAACACTTTCTGTGCAGAGTCCCAAAACAGGCGTTTTCAGCCCATTACCGGCATATGGAAGAAACAGCAGTAAGCACTGGGAAATATCTGCTTCTAAATCCAAAACGCAGGTATCTAACAGAACGATTGTCAATGTGTGCACTCAACTTCCAGAGTTAAACCCGTGTGTGGATTCAGCAGTCTGCAAACACTTTCTCTGCAGGGTCCCAAAACAGGCGTTTTCAGCCCATTACCGGCATATGGAAGAAACAGCAGTAAGCACAGGGAAATATCTGCTTCTAAATCCAAAACGCAGCTATCTAACAGAACGGTTGTCAATGTGTGCACTCAACTTCCAGAGTTAAACCCGTGTGTGGATTCAGCCGTCTGCAAACAGTTTCTCTGCAGGGTCCCAAAACAGGCGTTTTCAGCCCATTACCGGCATAGGGAAGAAACAGCAGTAAGCACAGGGATATATCTGCTTCTAAATCCAAAACGCAGCTATCTAACAGAACGGTTGTCAATGTGTGCACTCAACTTCCAGAGTTAAACCCGTGTGTGTATTCAGTAGTCTGCAAACACTTTCTCTGCAGAGTCCCAAAACAGGCGTTTTCAGCCCATTACCGGCATATGGAAGAAACAGCAGTAAGCACAGGGAAATATCTGCTTCTAAATCCAAAACGCAGCTATCTAACAGAACGGTTGTCAATGTGTGCACTCAACTTCCAGAGTTAAACCCGTGTGTGGATTCAGCAGTCTGCAAACAGTTTCTCTGCAGAGTCCCAAAACAGGCGATTTCAGCCCATTACCGGCATATGGAAGAAACAGCAGTCAGCACAGGGAAATATCTGCTTCTAAATCCAAAACGCAGCTATCTAACAGAACGGTTGTCAATGTGTGCACTCAACTTCCAGAGTTAAACCCGTGTGTGGATTCAGCAGTCTGCAAACTCTTTCTGTGCAGAGTCCCAAAACAGGCGTTCTCAGCCCATTACAGGCATATGGAAGAAACAGCAGTAAGCACAGGGAAATATCTGCTTCTAAATCCAAAACGCAGCTATCTAACAGAACGGTTGTCAATGTGTGCACTCAACTTCCAGAGTTAAACCCGTGTGTGGATTCAGCAGTCTGCAAACACTTTCTCTGCACAGTCCCAAAACAGGCGTTTTCAGCCCATTACCGGCATATGGAAGAAACAGCAGTAAGCACAGGGAAATATCTGCTTCTAAATCCAAAACGCAGCTACCTAACAGAACGGTTGTCAATGTGTGCACTCAACTTCCAGAGTTAAACCCGTGTGTGGATTCAGCAATCTGCAAACACTTTCTCTGCAGAGTCCCAAAACAGGCGTTTTCAGCCCATTACCGGCATATGGAAGAAACAGCAGTAAGCACAGGGAAATATCTGCTTCTAAATCCAAAACGCAGCTATCTAACAGAACGGTTGTCAATGTGGGTACTCAACTTCCAGAGTTAAACCCGTGTGTGGATTCAGCAGTCTGCAAACACTTTCTCTGCAGAGTCCCAAAACAGGCGTTTTCAGCCCATTACCGGCATATGGAAGAAACAGCAGTAAGCACAGGGAAATATCTGCTTCTAAATCCAAAACGCAGCTATCTAACAGAACGGTTGTCAATGTGTGCACTCAACTTCCAGAGTTAAACCCGTGTGTGGATTCAGCAGTCTGCAAACAGTTTCTCTGCAGAGTCCCAAAACAGGCGTTTTCAGCCCATTACCGGCATATGGAAGAAACAGCAGTAACCCCAGGAAATATCTGCTTCTAAATCCAAAACGCAGCTATCTAACAGAACGGTTGTCAATGTGTGCACTCAACTTCCAGAGTTAAACCCGTGTGTGGATTCAGCAGTCTGCAAACACTTTCTCTGCAGAGTCCCAAAACAGGCGTTCTCAGCCCATTACCGGTATATGGAAGAAACAGCAGTAAGCACAGGGAAATATCTGCTTCTAAATCCAAAACGCAGCTATCTAACAGAACGGTTGTCAATGTGTGCACTCAACTTCCAGAGTTAAACCCGTGTGTGGATTCAGCAGTCTGCAAACTCTTTCTCTGCAGAGTCCCAAAACAGGCATTTTCAGCCCATTACCGGCATATGGAAGAAACAGCAGTCAGCACAGGGAAATATCTGCTTCTAAATCCAAAACGCAGCTATCTAACAGAACGGTTGTCAATGTGTGTACTCAACTTCCAGAGTTAAACCCGTGTGTGGATTCAGCAGTCTGCAAACACTTTCTCTGCAGAGTCCCAAAACAGGCGTTTTCAGCCCATTACCGGCATATGGAAGAAACAGCAGTAAGCACAGGGAAATATCTGCTTCTAAATCCAAAACGCAGCTATCTAACAGAACGGTTGTCAATGTGTGCACTAAACTTCCAGAGTTAAACCCGTGTGTGGATTCAGCAGTCTGCAAACACTTTCTCTGTAGAGTCCCAAAACAGGCGTTTTCGGCCCATTTCCGGCATATGGAAGAAACAGCAGTAAGCACAGGGAAATATCTGCTTCTAAATCCAAAACGCAGCTATCTAACAGAACGGTTGTCAATGTGTGCACTCAACTTCCAGAGTTAAACCTGTGTGTGGATTCAGCAGTCTGCAAACACTTTCTGTGCAGGGTCCCAAAACAGGCGTTTTCAGCCCATTACCGGCATATGGAAGAAACAGCAGTAAGCACAGGGAAATATCTGCTTCTAAATCCAAAACGCAGGTATCTAACAGAACGATTGTCAATGTGTGCACTCAACTTCCAGAGTTAAACCCGTGTGTGGATTCAGCAGTCTGCAAACACTTTCTCTGCAGAGTCCCAAAACAGGCGTTTTCAGCCCATTACCGGCATATGGAAGAAACAGCAGTCAGCACAGGGAAATATCTGCTTCTAAATCCAAAACGCAGCTATCTAACAGAACGGTTGTCAATGTGTGCACTCAACTTCCAGAGTTAAACCCGTGTGTGGATTCAGCAGTCTGCAAACACTTTCGGTGCAGAGTCCCAAAACAGGCGTTTTCAGCCCATTACCGGCATATGGAAGAAACAGCAGTAAGCACAGGGAAATATCTGCTTCTAAATCCAAAACGCAGCTATCTAACAGAACGGTTGTCAATGTGTGCACTCAACTTCCAGAGTTAAACCCGTGTGTGGATTCAGCAGTCTGCAAACACTTTCTCTGCAGAGTCCCAAAACAGGCGTTTTCAGCCCATTACCGGCATATGGAAGAAACAGCAGTAAGCACAGGGAAATATCTGCTTCTAAATCCAAAACGCAGCTATCTAACAGAACGGTTGTCAATGTGGGCACTCAACTTCCAGAGTTAAACCCGTGTGTGGATTCAGCAGTCTGCAAACACTTTCTCTGCAGAGTCCCAAAACAGGCGTTTTCAGCCCATTACCGGCATATGGAAGAAACAGCAGTAAGTACAGGGAAATATCTGCTTCTAAATCCAAAACGCAGCTATCTAACAGAACGGTTGTCAATGTGTGCACTCAACTTCCAGAGTTAAACCCGTGTGTGGATTCAGCAGTCTGCAAACACTTTCTCTGCACAGTCCCAAAACAGGCGTTTTCAGCCCATTACCGGCATATGGAAGAAACAGCAGTAAGCACAGGGAAATATCTGCTTCTAAATCCAAAACGCAGCTACCTAACAGAACGGTTGTCAATGTGTGCACTCAACTTCCAGAGTTAAACCCGTGTGTGGATTCAGCAATCTGCAAACACTTTCTCTGCAGAGTCCCAAAACAGGCGTTTTCAGCCCATTACCGGCATATGGAAGAAATAGCAGTAAGCACAGGGAAATATCTGCTTCTAAATCCAAAACGCAGCTATCTAACAGAACGGTTGTCAATGTGTGTACTCAACTTCCAGAGTTAAACCCGTGTGTGGATTCAGCAGTCTGCAAACACTTTCTCTGCAGAGTCCCAAAACAGGCGTTTTCAGCCCATTACCGGCATATGGAAGAAACAGCAGTAAGCACAGGGAAATATCTGCTTCTAAATCCAAAACGCAGCTATCTAACAGAACGGTTGTCAATGTGTGCACTCAACTTCCAGAGTTAAACCCGTGTGTGGATTCAGCAGTCTGCAAACAGTTTCTCTGCAGAGTCCCAAAACAGGCGTTTTCAGCCCATTACCGGCATATGGAAGAAACAGCAGTAAGCACAGGGAAATATCTGCTTCTAAATCCAAAACGCAGCTATCTAACAGAACGGTTGTCAATGTGTGCACTCAACTTCCAGAGTTAAACCCGTGTGTGGATTCAGCAGTCAGCAAACACTTTCTCTGCAGAGTCCCAAAACAGGCGTTTTCAGCCCATTACCGCTATATTTAAGAAACAGCAGTCAGCACAGGGAAATATCTGCTTCTAAATCCAAAACGCAGCTATCTAACAGAACGGTTGTCAATGTGTGTACTCAACTTCCAGAGTTAAACCCGTGTGTGGATTCAGCAGTCTGCAAACACTTTCTCTGCAGAGTCCCAAAACAGGCGTTTTCAGCCCATTACCGGCATATGGAAGAAACAGCAGTAAGCACAGGGAAATATCTGCTTCTAAATCCAAAACGCAGCTTTCTAACAGAACGGTTGTCAATGTGTGCACTCAACTTCCAGAGTTAAACCCGTGTGTGGATTCAGCAGTCTGCAAACACTTTCTCTGTAGAGTCCCAAAACAGGCGTTTTCGGCCCATTTCCGGCATATGGAAGAAACAGCAGTAAGCACAGGGAAATATCTGCTTCTAAATCCAAAACGCAGCTATCTAACAGAACGGTTGTCAATGTGTGCACTCAACTTCCAGAATTAAACCTGTGTGTGGATTCAGCAGTCTGCAAACACTTTCTGTGCAGGGTCCCAAAACAGGCGTTTTCAGCCCATTACCGGCATATGGAAGAAACAGCAGTAAGCACAGGGAAATATCTGCTTCTAAATCCAAAACGCAGGTATCTAACAGAACGATTGTCAATGTGTGCACTCAACTTCCAGAGTTAAACCCGTGTGTGGATTCAGCAGTCTGCAAACACTTTCTCTGCAGAGTCCCAAAACAGGCGTTTTCAGCCCATTACCGGCATATGGAAGAAACAGCAGTCAGCACAGGGAAATATCTGCTTCTAAATCCAAAACGCAGCTATCTAACAGAACGGTTGTCAATGTGTGCACTCAACTTCCAGAGTTAAACCCGTGTGTGGATTCAGCAGTCTGCAAACACTTTCGGTGCAGAGTCCCAAAACAGGCGTTTTCAGCCCATTACCGGCATATGGAAGAAACAGCAGTAAGCACAGGGAAATATCTGCTTCTAAATCCAAAACGCAGCTATCTAACAGAACGGTTGTCAATGTGTGCACTCAACTTCCAGAGTTAAACCCGTGTGTGGATTCAGCAGTCTGCAAACACTTTCTCTGCAGAGTCCCAAAACAGGCGTTTTCAGCCCATTACCGGCATATGGAAGAAACAGCAGTAAGCACAGGGAAATATCTGCTTCTAAATCAAAAACGCAGCTATCTAACAGAACGGTTGTCAATGTGGGCACTCAACTTCCAGAGTTAAACCCGTGTGTGGATTCAGCAGTCTGCAAACACTTTCTCTGCAGAGTCCCAAAACAGGCGTTTTCAGCCCATTACCGGCATATGGAAGAAACAGCAGTAAGCACAGGGAAATATCTGCTTCTAAATCCAAAACGCAGCTATCTAACAGAACGGTTGTCAATGTGTGCACTCAACTTCCAGAGTTAAACCCGTGTGTGGATTCAGCAGTCTGCAAACACTTTCTGTGCAGAGTCCCAAAACAGGCGTTTTCAGCCCATTACCGGCATATGGAAGAAATAGCAGTAAGCACAGGGATATATCTGCTTCTAAATCCAAAACGCAGCTATCTAACAGAACGGTTGTCAATGTGTGCACTCAACTTCCAGAGTTAAACCCGTGTGTGGATTCAGCAGTCTGCAAACACTTTCTGTGCAGAGTCCCAAAACAGGCGTTCTCAGCCCATTACCGGCATATGGAAGAAACAGCAGTAAGCACAGGGAAATATCTGCTTCTAAATCCAAAACGCAGCTATCTAACAGAACGGTTGTCAATGTTTGCACTCAACTTCCAGAGTTAAACCCGTGTGTGGATTCAGCAGTCTGCAAACACTTTCTCTGCACAGTCCCAAAAAGGGCGTTTTCAGCCCATTACCGGCATATGGAAGAAACAGCAGTAAGCACAGGGAAATATCTGCTTCTAAATCCAAAACGCAGCTACCTAACAGAACGGTTGTCAATGTGTGCACTCAACTTCCAGAGTTAAACCCGTGTGTGGATTCAGCAGTCTGCAAACACTTTCTCTGCAGAGTCCCAAAACAGGCGTTTTCAGCCCATTACCGGCATATGGAAGATACAGCAGTCAGCACAGGGAAATATCTGCTTCTAAATCCAAAACGCAGCTATCTAAAAGAACGGTTGTCAGTGTGTGCACTCAACTTCCAGAGTTAAACCCGTGTGTGGATTCAGTAGTCTGCAAACACTTTCTGTGCAGAGTCCCAAAACAGGCGTTCTCAGCCCATTACCGGCATATGGAAGAAACAGCAGTAAGCACAGGGAAATATCTGCTTCTAAATCCAAAACGCAGCTATCTAACAGAACGGTTGTCAATGTGTGCACTCAACTTCCAGAGTTAAACCCGTGTGTGGATTCAGCAGTCTGCAAACACTTTCTCTGCAGAGTCCCAAAACAGGAGTTTTCAGCCCATTACCGGCATATGGAAGAAACAGCAGTCAGCACAGGGAAATATCTGCTTCTAAATCCAAAACGCAGCTATCTAACAGAACGGTTTTCAATGTGTGCACTCAACTTCCAGAGTTAAACCCGTGTGTGGATTCAGCAGTCTGCAAACACTTTCTCTGCAGAGTCGAAAAACAGGCGTTTTCAACCCATTACCGGCATATGGAAGAAAGAGCAGTAAGCACAGGGAAACATCTGCTTCTAAATCCAAAACGCAGCTACCTAACAGAATGGTTGTCAATGTGTGCACTCAACTTCCAGAGTTAATCCCGTGTGTGGATTCAGCAGTCTGCGAACACTTTCTCTGCAGAGTCCCAAAACAGGCGTTTTTGGCCCATTACCGGCATATGGAAGAAACAGCAGGAAGCACAGGGAAATATCTGCTTCTAAATCCAAAACGCAGCTATCTAACAGAACGGTTGTCAATGTGTGCACTCAACTTCTAGAGTTAAACCCGTGTGTGGATTCAGCAGTCTGCAAACACTTTCTCTGTAGAGTCCCAAAACAGACGTTTTCGGCCCATTTCCGGCATATGGAAGAAACAGCACTAAGTACAGGGAAATATCTGCTTCTAAATCCAAAACGCAGCTATCTAACAGAACGGTTGTCAATGTGTGCACTCAACTTCCAGAGTTAAACCCGTGTGTGGATTCAGCAGTCTGCAAACACTTTCTCTGCAGAGTCCCAAAACAGGCGTTTTCAGCCCATTACCGGCATATGGAAGAAACAGCAGTAAGCACAGGGAAATATCTGCTTCTAAATCCAAAACACAGCTATCTAACACAACGGTTGTCAATGTGTGCACTCAACTTCCAGAGTTAAACGCGTGTGTGGATTCAGCAGTCTGCAAACACTTTCTCTGCAGAGTCCCAAAACAGGCGCTTTCAGCCCATTACCGGCATATGGAAGAAATAGCAGTCAGCACAGGGATATATCTGCTTCTAAATCCAAAACGCAGCTATCTAGCAGAACGGTTGTCAATGTGGGCACTCAACTTCCAGAGTTAAACCCGTGTGTGGATTCAGCAGTCTGCAAACACTTTCTGTGCAGAGTCCCAAAACAGGCGTTTTCAGCCCATTACCGGCATATGGAAGAAACAGCAGTCAGCACAGGGAAATATCTGCTTCTAAATCCAAAACGCAGCTATCTAACAGAACGGTTGTCAATGTGGGCACTCAACTTCCAGAGTTAAACCCGTGTGTGGATTCAGCAGTCTGCAAACACTTTCTCTGCAGAGTCCCAAAACAGGCGTTTTCAGCCCATTACCGGCATATGGAAGAAACAGCAGTAAGCACAGGGAAATATCTGCTTCTAAATCCAAAACGCAGCTATCTAACAGAACGGTTGTCAATGTGTGCACTCAACTTCCAGAGTTAAACCCGTGTGTGGATTCAGCAGTCTGCAAACACTTTCTGTGCAGAGTCCCAAAACAGGCGTTTTCAGCCCATTACCGGCATATGGAAGAAATAGCAGTAAGTACAGGGATATATCTGCTTCTAAATCGAAAACGCAGCTATCTAACAGAACGGTTGTCAATGTGTGCACTCAACTTCCAGAGTTAAACCCGTGTGTGGATTCAGCAGTCTGCAAACACTTTCTCTGCAGAGTCCCAAAACAGACGTTTTCAGCCCATTACCGGCATATGGAAGAAACAGCAGTCAGCACAGGGAAATATCTGCTTCTAAATCCAAAACGCAGCTATCTAACAGAACGGTTGTCAATGTGTGCACTCAACTTCCAGAGTTAAACCCGTGTGTGGATTCAGCAGTCTGCAAACACTTTCGGTGCAGAGTCCCAAAACAGGCGTTTTCAGCCCATTACCGGCATATGGAAGAAACAGCAGTAAGCACAGGGAAATATCTGCTTCTAAATCCAAAACGCAGCTATCTAACAGAACGGTTGTCAATGTGTGCACTCAACTTCCAGAGTTAAACCCGTGTGTGGATTCAGCAGTCTGCAAACACTTTCTCTGCAGAGTCCCAAAACAGGCGTTTTCAGCCCATTACCGGCATATGGAAGAAACAGCAGTAAGCACAGGGAAATATCTGCTTCTAAATCCAAAACGCAGCTATCTAGCAGAACGGTTGTCAATGTGTGCACTCAACTTCCAGAGTTAAACCCGTGTGTGGATTCAGCAGTCTGCAAACACTTTCTCTGCAGAGTCCCAAAACAGGCGTTTTCAGCCCATTACCGGCATATGGAAGAAACAGCAGTAAGTACAGGGAAATATCTGCTTCTAAATCCAAAACGCAGCTATCTAACAGAACGGTTGTCAATGTGTGCACTCAACTTCCAGAGTTAAACCCGTGTGTGGATTCAGCAGTCTGCAAACACTTTCTCTGCACAGTCCCAAAACAGGCGTTTTCAGCCCATTACCGGCATATGGAAGAAACAGCAGTAAGCACAGGGAAATATCTGCTTCTAAATCCAAAACGCAGCTACCTAACAGAACGGTTGTCAATGTGTGCACTCAACTTCCAGAGTTAAACCCGTGTGTGGATTCAGCAATCTGCAAACACTTTCTCTGCAGAGTCCCAAAACAGGCGTTTTCAGCCCATTACCGGCATATGGAAGAAATAGCAGTAAGCACAGGGAAATATCTGCTTCTAAATCCAAAACGCAGCTATCTAACAGAACGGTTGTCAATGTGTGTACTCAACTTCCAGAGTTAAACCCGTGTGTGGATTCAGCAGTCTGCAAACACTTTCTCTGCAGAGTCCCAAAACAGGCGTTTTCAGCCCATTACCGGCATATGGAAGAAACAGCAGTAAGCACAGGGAAATATCTGCTTCTAAATCCAAAACGCAGCTATCTAACAGAACGGTTGTCAATGTGTGCACTCAACTTCCAGAGTTAAACCCGTGTGTGGATTCAGCAGTCTGCAAACAGTTTCTCTGCAGAGTCCCAAAACAGGCGTTTTCAGCCCATTACCGGCATATGGAAGAAACAGCAGTAACCCCAGGAAATATCTGATTCTAAATCCAAAACGCAGCTATCTAACAGAACGGTTGTCAATGTGTGCACTCAACTTCCAGAGTTAAACCCGTGTGTGGATTCAGCAGTCTGCAAACACTTTCTCTGCAGAGTCCCAAAACAGGCGTTTTCAGCCCATTACCGCTATATTTAAGAAACAGCAGTCAGCACAGGGAAATATCTGCTTCTAAATCCAAAACGCAGCTATCTAACAGAACGGTTGTCAATGTGTGCACTCAACTTCCAGAATTAAACCTGTGTGTGGATTCAGCAGTCTGCAAACACTTTCTGTGCAGGGTCCCAAAACAGGCGTTTTCAGCCCATTACCGGCATATGGAAGAAACAGCAGTAAGCACAGGGAAATATCTGCTTCTAAATCCAAAACGCAGGTATCTAACAGAACGATTGTCAATGTGTGCACTCAACTTCCAGAGTTAAACCCGTGTGTGGATTCAGCAGTCTGCAAACACTTTCTCTGCAGAGTCCCAAAACAGGCGTTTTCAGCCCTTTACCGGCATATGGAAGAAACAGCAGTCAGCACAGGGAAATATCTGCTTCTAAATCCAAAACGCAGCTATCTAACAGAACGGTTGTCAATGTGTGCACTCAACTTCCAGAGTTAAACCCGTGTGTGGATTCAGCAGTCTGCAAACACTTTCGGTGCAGAGTCCCAAAACAGGCGTTTTCAGCCCATTACCGGCATATGGAAGAAACAGCAGTAAGCACAGGGAAATATCTGCTTCTAAATCCAAAACGCAGCTATCTAACAGAACGGTTGTCAATGTGTGCACTCAACTTCCAGAGTTAAACCCGTGTGTGGATTCAGCAGTCTGCAAACACTTTCTCTGCAGAGTCCCAAAACAGGCGTTTTCAGCCCATTACCGGCATATGGAAGAAACAGCAGTAAGCACAGGGAAATATCTGCTTCTAAATCAAAAACGCAGCTATCTAACAGAACGGTTGTCAATGTGGGCACTCAACTTCCAGAGTTAAACCCGTGTGTGGATTCAGCAGTCTGCAAACACTTTCTCTGCAGAGTCCCAAAACAGGCGTTCTCAGCCCATTACCGGCATATGGAAGAAACAGCAGTAAGCACAGGGAAATATCTGCTTCTAAATCCAAAACGCAGCTATCTAACAGAACGGTTGTCAATGTGTGCACTCAACTTCCAGAGTTAAACCCGTGTGTGGATTCAGTAGTCTGCAAACACTTTCTGTGCAGAGTCCCAAAACAGGCGTTCTCAGCCCATTACCGGCATATGGAAGAAACAGCAGTAAGCACAGGGAAATATCTGCTTCTAAATCCAAAACGCAGCTATCTAACAGAACGGTTGTCAATGTGTGCACTCAACTTCCAGAGTTAAACCCGTGTGTGGATTCAGCAGTCTGCAAACACTTTCTCTGCAGAGTCCCAAAACAGGAGTTTTCAGCCCATTACCGGCATATGGAAGAAACAGCAGTCAGCACAGGGAAATATCTGCTTCTAAATCCAAAACGCAGCTATCTAACAGAACGGTTTTCAATGTGTGCACTCAACTTCCAGAGTTAAACCCGTGTGTGGATTCAGCAGTCTGCAAACACTTTCTCTGCAGAGTCGAAAAACAGGCGTTTTCAACCCATTACCGGCATATGGAAGAAAGAGCAGTAAGCACAGGGAAACATCTGCTTCTAAATCCAAAACGCAGCTACCTAACAGAATGGTTGTCAATGTGTGCACTCAACTTCCAGAGTTAATCCCGTGTGTGGATTCAGCAGTCTGCGAACACTTTCTCTGCAGAGTCCCAAAACAGGCGTTTTTGGCCCATTACCGGCATATGGAAGAAACAGCAGGAAGCACAGGGAAATATCTGCTTCTAAATCCAAAACGCAGCTATCTAACAGAACGGTTGTCAATGTGTGCACTCAACTTCTAGAGTTAAACCCGTGTGTGGATTCAGCAGTCTGCAAACACTTTCTCTGTAGAGTCCCAAAACAGACGTTTTCGGCCCATTTCCGGCATATGGAAGAAACAGCAGTAAGTACAGGGAAATATCTGCTTCTAAATCCAAAACGCAGCTATCTAACAGAACGGTTGTCAATGTGTGCACTCAACTTCCAGAGTTAAACCCGTGTGTGGATTCAGCAGTCTGCAAACACTTTCTCTGCAGAGTCCCAAAACAGGCGTTTTCAGCCCATTACCGGCATATGGAAGAAACAGCAGTAAGCACAGGGAAATATCTGCTTCTAAATCCAAAACACAGCTATCTAACACAACGGTTGTCAATTTGTGCACTCAACTTCCAGAGTTAAACGCGTGTGTGGATTCAGCAGTCTGCAAACACTTTCTCTGCAGAGTCCCAAAACAGGCGCTTTCAGCCCATTACCGGCATATGGAAGAAATAGCAGTCAGCACAGGGATATATCTGCTTCTAAATCCAAAACGCAGCTATCTAGCAGAACGGTTGTCAATGTGGGCACTCAACTTCCAGAGTTAAACCCGTGTGTGGATTCAGCAGTCTGCAAACACTTTCTGTGCAGAGTCCCAAAACAGGCGTTTTCAGCCCATTACCGGCATATGGAAGAAACAGCAGTCAGCACAGGGAAATATCTGCTTCTAAATCCAAAACGCAGCTATCTAACAGAACGGTTGTCAATGTGGGCACTCAACTTCCAGAGTTAAACCCGTGTGTGGATTCAGCAGTCTGCAAACACTTTCTCTGCAGAGTCCCAAAACAGGCGTTTTCAGCCCATTACCGGCATATGGAAGAAACAGCAGTAAGCACAGGGAAATATCTGCTTCTAAATCCAAAACGCAGCTATCTAACAGAACGGTTGTCAATGTGTGCACTCAACTTCCAGAGTTAAACCCGTGTGTGGATTCAGCAGTCTGCAAACACTTTCTGTGCAGAGTCCCAAAACAGGCGTTTTCAGCCCATTACCGGCATATGGAAGAAATAGCAGTAAGTACAGGGATATATCTGCTTCTAAATCGAAAACGCAGCTATCTAACAGAACGGTTGTCAATGTGTGCACTCAACTTCCAGAGTTAAACCCGTGTGTGGATTCAGCAGTCTGCAAACACTTTCTCTGCAGAGTCCCAAAACAGACGTTTTCAGCCCATTACCGGCATATGGAAGAAACAGCAGTCAGCACAGGGAAATATCTGCTTCTAAATCCAAAACGCAGCTATCTAACAGAACGGTTGTCAATGTGTGCACTCAACTTCCAGAGTTAAACCCGTGTGTGGATTCAGCAGTCTGCAAACACTTTCGGTGCAGAGTCCCAAAACAGGCGTTTTCAGCCCATTACCGGCATATGGAAGAAACAGCAGTAAGCACAGGGAAATATCTGCTTCTAAATCCAAAACGCAGCTATCTAACAGAACGGTTGTCAATGTGTGCACTCAACTTCCAGAGTTAAACCCGTGTGTGGATTCAGCAGTCTGCAAACACTTTCTCTGCAGAGTCCCAAAACAGGCGTTTTCAGCCCATTACCGGCATATGGAAGAAACAGCAGTAAGCACAGGGAAATATCTGCTTCTAAATCCAAAACGCAGCTATCTAGCAGAACGGTTGTCAATGTGTGCACTCAACTTCCAGAGTTAAACCCGTGTGTGGATTCAGCAGTCTGCAAACACTTTCTCTGCAGAGTCCCAAAACAGGCGTTTTCAGCCCATTACCGGCATATGGAAGAAACAGCAGTAAGTACAGGGAAATATCTGCTTCTAAATCCAAAACGCAGCTATCTAACAGAACGGTTGTCAATGTGTGCACTCAACTTCCAGAGTTAAACCCGTGTGTGGATTCAGCAGTCTGCAAACACTTTCTCTGCACAGTCCCAAAACAGGCGTTTTCAGCCCATTACCGGCATATGGAAGAAACAGCAGTAAGCACAGGGAAATATCTGCTTCTAAATCCAAAACGCAGCTACCTAACAGAACGGTTGTCAATGTGTGCACTCAACTTCCAGAGTTAAACCCGTGTGTGGATTCAGCAATCTGCAAACACTTTCTCTGCAGAGTCCCAAAACAGGCGTTTTCAGCCCATTACCGGCATATGGAAGAAATAGCAGTAAGCACAGGGAAATATCTGCTTCTAAATCCAAAACGCAGCTATCTAACAGAACGGTTGTCAATGTGTGTACTCAACTTCCAGAGTTAAACCCGTGTGTGGATTCAGCAGTCTGCAAACACTTTCTCTGCAGAGTCCCAAAACAGGCGTTTTCAGCCCATTACCGGCATATGGAAGAAACAGCAGTAAGCACAGGGAAATATCTGCTTCTAAATCCAAAACGCAGCTATCTAACAGAACGGTTGTCAATGTGTGCACTCAACTTCCAGAGTTAAACCCGTGTGTGGATTCAGCAGTCTGCAAACAGTTTCTCTGCAGAGTCCCAAAACAGGCGTTTTCAGCCCATTACCGGCATATGGAAGAAACAGCAGTAACCCCAGGAAATATCTGATTCTAAATCCAAAACGCAGCTATCTAACAGAACGGTTGTCAATGTGTGCACTCAACTTCCAGAGTTAAACCCGTGTGTGGATTCAGCAGTCTGCAAACACTTTCTCTGCAGAGTCCCAAAACAGGCGTTTTCAGCCCATTACCGCTATATTTAAGAAACAGCAGTCAGCACAGGGAAATATCTGCTTCTAAATCCAAAACGCAGCTATCTAACAGAACGGTTGTCAATGTGTGCACTCAACTTCCAGAATTAAACCTGTGTGTGGATTCAGCAGTCTGCAAACACTTTCTGTGCAGGGTCCCAAAACAGGCGTTTTCAGCCCATTACCGGCATATGGAAGAAACAGCAGTAAGCACAGGGAAATATCTGCTTCTAAATCCAAAACGCAGGTATCTAACAGAACGATTGTCAATGTGTGCACTCAACTTCCAGAGTTAAACCCGTGTGTGGATTCAGCAGTCTGCAAACACTTTCTCTGCAGAGTCCCAAAACAGGCGTTTTCAGCCCTTTACCGGCATATGGAAGAAACAGCAGTCAGCACAGGGAAATATCTGCTTCTAAATCCAAAACGCAGCTATCTAACAGAACGGTTGTCAATGTGTGCACTCAACTTCCAGAGTTAAACCCGTGTGTGGATTCAGCAGTCTGCAAACACTTTCGGTGCAGAGTCCCAAAACAGGCGTTTTCAGCCCATTACCGGCATATGGAAGAAACAGCAGTAAGCACAGGGAAATATCTGCTTCTAAATCCAAAACGCAGCTATCTAACAGAACGGTTGTCAATGTGTGCACTCAACTTCCAGAGTTAAACCCGTGTGTGGATTCAGCAGTCTGCAAACACTTTCTCTGCAGAGTCCCAAAACAGGCGTTTTCAGCCCATTACCGGCATATGGAAGAAACAGCAGTAAGCACAGGGAAATATCTGCTTCTAAATCAAAAACGCAGCTATCTAACAGAACGGTTGTCAATGTGGGCACTCAACTTCCAGAGTTAAACCCGTGTGTGGATTCAGCAGTCTGCAAACACTTTCTCTGCAGAGTCCCAAAACAGGCGTTTTCAGCCCATTACCGGCATATGGAAGAAACAGCAGTAAGCACAGGGAAATATCTGCTTCTAAATCCAAAACGCAGCTATCTAACAGAACGGTTGTCAATGTGTGCACTCAACTTCCAGAGTTAAACCCGTGTGTGGATTCAGCAGTCTGCAAACACTTTCTGTGCAGAGTCCCAAAACAGGCGTTTTCAGCCCATTACCGGCATATGGAAGAAATAGCAGTAAGCACAGGGATATATCTGCTTCTAAATCCAAAACGCAGCTATCTAACAGAACGGTTGTCAATGTTTGCACTCAACTTCCAGAGTTAAACCCGTGTGTGGATTCAGCAGTCTGCAAACACTTTCTCTGCACAGTCCCAAAAAGGGCGTTTTCAGCCCATTACCGGCATATGGAAGAAACAGCAGTAAGCACAGGGAAATATCTGCTTCTAAATCCAAAACGCAGCTACCTAACAGAACGGTTGTCAATGTGTGCACTCAACTTCCAGAGTTAAACCCGTGTGTGGATTCAGCAGTCTGCAAACACTTTCTCTGCAGAGTCCCAAAACAGGCGTTTTCAGCCCATTACCGGCATATGGAAGATACAGCAGTCAGCACAGGGAAATATCTGCTTCTAAATCCAAAACGCAGCTATCTAAAAGAACGGTTGTCAGTGTGTGCACTCAACTTCCAGAGTTAAACCCGTGTGTGGATTCAGTAGTCTGCAAACACTTTCTGTGCAGAGTCCCAAAACAGGCGTTCTCAGCCCATTACCGGCATATGGAAGAAACAGCAGTAAGCACAGGGAAATATCTGCTTCTAAATCCAAAACGCAGCTATCTAACAGAACGGTTGTCAATGTGTGCACTCAACTTCCAGAGTTAAACCCGTGTGTGGATTCAGCAGTCTGCAAACACTTTCTCTGCAGAGTCCCAAAACAGGAGTTTTCAGCCCATTACCGGCATATGGAAGAAACAGCAGTCAGCACAGGGAAATATCTGCTTCTAAATCCAAAACGCAGCTATCTAACAGAACGGTTTTCAAAGTGTGCACTCAACTTCCAGAGTTAAACCCGTGTGTGGATTCAGCAGTCTGCAAACACTTTCTCTGCAGAGTCGAAAAACAGGCGTTTTCAACCCATTACCGGCATATGGAAGAAAGAGCAGTAAGCACAGGGAAACATCTGCTTCTAAATCCAAAACGCAGCTACCTAACAGAATGGTTGTCAATGTGTGCACTCAACTTCCAGAGTTAAACCCGTGTGTGGATTCAGCAGTCTGCGAACACTTTCTCTGCAGAGTCCCAAAACAGGCGTTTTTGGCCCATTACCGGCATATGGAAGAAACAGCAGTAAGCACAGGGAAATATCTGCTTCTAAATCCAAAACGCAGCTATCTAACAGAACGGTTGTCAATGTGTGCACTCAACTTCTAGAGTTAAACCCGTGTGTGGATTCAGCAGTCTGCAAACACTTTCTCTGTAGAGTCCCAAAACAGACGTTTTCGGCCCATTTCCGGCATATGGAAGAAACAGCAGTAAGTACAGGGAAATATCTGCTTCTAAATCCAAAACGCAGCTATCTAACAGAACGGTTGTCAATGTGTGCACTCAACTTCCAGAGTTAAACCCGTGTGTGGATTCAGCAGTCTGCAAACACTTTCTCTGCAGAGTCCCAAAACAGGCGTTTTCAGCCCATTACCGGCATATGGAAGAAACAGCAGTAAGCACAGGGAAATATCTGCTTCTAAATCCAAAACACAGCTATCTAACACAACGGTTGTCAATGTGTGCACTCAACTTCCAGAGTTAAACGCGTGTGTGGATTCAGCAGTCTGCAAACACTTTCTCTGCAGAGTCCCAAAACAGGCGCTTTCAGCCCATTACCGGCATATGGAAGAAATAGCAGTCAGCACAGGGATATATCTGCTTCTAAATCCAAAACGCAGCTATCTAGCAGAACGGTTGTCAATGTGGGCACTCAACTTCCAGAGTTAAACCCGTGTGTGGATTCAGCAGTCTGCAAACACTTTCTGTGCAGAGTCCCAAAACAGGCGTTTTCAGCCCATTACCGGCATATGGAAGAAACAGCAGTCAGCACAGGGAAATATCTGCTTCTAAATCCAAAACGCAGCTATCTAACAGAACGGTTGTCAATGTGGGCACTCAACTTCCAGAGTTAAACCCGTGTGTGGATTCAGCAGTCTGCAAACACTTTCTCTGCAGAGTCCCAAAACAGGCGTTTTCAGCCCATTACCGGCATATGGAGGAAACAGCAGTAAGCACAGGGAAATATCTGCTTCTAAATCCAAAACGCAGCTATCTAACAGAACGGTTGTCAATATGTGCACTCAACTTCCAGAGTTAAACCCGTGTGTGGATTCAGCAGTCTGCAAACACTTTCTGTGCAGAGTCCCAAAACAGGCGTTTTCAGCCCATTACCGGCATATGGAAGAAATAGCAGTAAGCACAGGGATATATCTGCTTCAAAATCCAAAACGCAGCTATCTAACAGAACGGTTGTCAATGTGTGCACTCAACTTCCAGAGTTAAACCCGTGTGTGGATTCAGCAGTCTGCAAACACTTTCTCTGCAGAGTCCCAAAACAGGCGTTTTCAGCCCATTACCGGCATATGGAAGAAACAGCAGTCAGCACAGGGAAATATCTGCTTCTAAATCCAAAACGCAGCTATCTAACAGAACGGTTGTCAATGTGTGCACTCAACTTCCAGAGTTAAACCCGTGTGTGGATTCAGCAGTCTGCAAACACTTTCTCTGTAGAGTCCCAAAACAGGCGTTTTCGGCCCATTTCCGGCATATGGAAGAAACAGCAGTAAGCACAGGGAAATATCTGCTTCTAAATCCAAAACGCAGCTATCTAACAGAAGGTTGTCAATGTGTGCACTCAACTTCCAGAGTTAAACCAGTGTGTGGATTCAGCAGTCTGCAAACACTTTCTCTGCAGAGTCCCAAAACAGGCGTTTTCAGCCCATTACCGGCATATGGAAGAAACAGCAGTAAGCACAGGGAAATATCTGCTTCTAAATCCAAAACGCAGCTATCTAACAGAACGGTTGTCAATGTTTGCACTCAACTTCCAGAGTTAAACCCGTGTGTGGATTCAGCAGTCTGCAAACACTTTCTCTGCACAGTCCCAAAAAGGGCGTTTTCAGCCCATTACCGGCATATGGAAGAAACAGCAGTAAGCACAGGGAAATATCTGCTTCTAAATCCAAAACGCAGCTACCTAACAGAACGGTTGTCAATGTGTGCACTCAACTTCCAGAGTTAAACCCGTGTGTGGATTCAGCAGTCTGCAAACACTTTCTCTGCAGAGTCCCAAAACAGGCGTTTTCAGCCCATTACCGGCATTTGGAAGATACAGCAGTCAGCACAGGGAAATATCTGCTTCTAAATCCAAAACGCAGCTATCTAACAGAACGGTTGTCAGTGTGTGCACTCAACTTCCAGAGTTAAACCCGTGTGTGGATTCAGCAGTCTGCAAACACTTTCTGTGCAGAGTCCCAAAACAGGCGTTCTCAGCCCATTACCGGCATATGGAAGAAACAGCAGTAAGCACAGGGAAATATCTGCTTCTAAATCCAAAACGCAGCTATCTAACAGAACGGTTGTCAATGTGTGCACTCAACTTCCAGAGTTAAACCCGTGTGTGGATTCAGCAGTCTGCAAACACTTTCTCTGCAGAGTCCCAAAACAGGAGTTTTCAGCCCATTACCGGCATATGGAAGAAACAGCAGTCAGCACAGGGAAATATCTGCTTCTAAATCCAAAACGCAGCTATCTAACAGAACGGTTTTCAATGTGTGCACTCAACTTCCAGAGTTAAACCCGTGTGTGGATTCAGCAGTCTGCAAACACTTTCTCTGCAGAGTCGAAAAACAGGCGTTTTCAACCCATTACCGGCATATGGAAGAAAGAGCAGTAAGCACAGGGAAACATCTGCTTCTAAATCCAAAACGCAGCTACCTAACAGAACGGTTGTCAATGTGTGCACTCAACTTCCAGAGTTAAACCCGTGTGTGGATTCAGCAGTCTGCGAACACTTTCTCTGCAGAGTCCCAAAACAGGCGTTTTTGGCCCATTACCGGCATATGGAAGAAACAGCAGTAAGCACAGGGAAATATCTGCCTCTAAATCCAAAACGCAGCTATCTAACAGAACGGTTGTCAATGTGTGCACTCAACTTCTAGAGTTAAACCCGTGTGTGGATTCAGCAGTCTGCAAACACTTTCTCTGTAGAGTCCCAAAATAGACGTTTTCGGCCCATTTCCGGCATATGGAAGAAACAGCAGTAAGTACAGGGAAATATCTGCTTCTAAATCCAAAACGCAGCTATCTAACAGAACCGTTGTCAATGTGTGCACTCAACTTCCAGAGTTAAACCCGTGTGTGGATTCAGCAGTCTGCAAACACTTTCTCTGCAGAGTCCCAAAACAGGCGTTTTCAGCCCATTACCGGCATATGGAAGAAACAGCAGTAAGCACAGGGAACTATCTGCTTCTAAATCCAAAACACAGCTATCTAACAGAACGGTTGTCAATGTGTGCACTCAACTTCCAGAGTTAAACGCGTGTGTGGATTCAGCAGTCTGCAAACACTTTCTCTGCAGAGTCCCAAAACAGGCGCTTTCAGCCCATTACCGGCATATGGAAGAAATAGCAGTCAGCACAGGGATATATCTGCTTCTAAATCCAAAACGCAGCTATCTAGCAGAACGGTTGTCAATGTGGGCACTCAACTTCCAGAGTTAAACCCGTGTGTGGATTCAGCAGTCTGCAAACACTTTCTCTGCAGAGTCCCAAAACAGGCGTTTTCAGCCCATTACCGGCATATGGAAGAAACAGCAGTAAGCACAGGGAAATATCTGCTTCTAAATCCAAAACGCAGCTATCTAACAGAACGGTTGTCAATGTGTGCACTCAACTTCCAGAGTTAAACCCGTGTGTAGATTCAGCAGTCTGCAAACACTTTCTGTGCAGAGTCCCAAAACAGGCGTTCTCAGCCCATTACCGGCATATGGAAGAAACAGCAGTAAGCACAGGGAAATATCTGCTTCTAAATCCAAAACGCAGCTATCTAACAGAACGGTTGTCAATGTTTGCACTCAACTTCCAGAGTTAAACCCGTGTGTGGATTCAGCCGTCTGCCAACACTTTCTCTGCACAGTCCCAAAACAGGCGTTTTCAGCCCATTACCGGCATATGGAAGAAACAGCAGTAAGCAAAGGGAAATATCTGCTTCTAAATCCAAAACGCAGCTACCTAACAGAACGGTTGTCAATGTGTGCACTCAACTTCCAGAGTTAAACCCGTGTGTGGATTCAGCAGTCTGCAAACACTTTCTCTGCAGAGTCCCAAAACAGGCGTTTTCAGCCCATCACCGGCATATGGAAGAAACAGCAGTCAGCACAGGGAAATATCTGCTTCTAAATCCAAAACGCAGCTATCTAACAGAACGGTTGTCAATGTGTGCACTCAACTTCCAGAGTTAAACCCGTGTGTGGATTCAGCAGTCTGCAAACACTTTCTCTGCAGAGTCGCAAAACAGGCGTTTTCAGCCCATTACCGGCATATGGAAGAAACAGCAGTAAGCACAGGGAAATATCTGCTTCTAAATCCAAAACGCAGCTATCTAACAGAACGGTTGTCAATGTGTGCACTCAACTTCCAGAGTTAAACCCGTGTGTGGATTCAGCAGTCTGCAAACACTTTCTCTGCAGAGTCCAAAAACAGGCGTTTTCAGCCCATTACCGGCATATGGAAGAAACAGCAGTAAGCACACGGAAACATCTGCTTCTAAATCCAAAATGCAGCTACCTAACAGAACGGTTGTCAATGTGTGCACTCAACTTCCAGAGTTAAACCCGTGTGTGGATTCAGCAGTCTGCAAACACTTTCTCTGCAGAGTCCCAAAACAGGCGTTTTTGGCCCATTACCGGCATATGGAAGAAACAGCAGTAAGCACAGGGAAATATCTGCTTCTAAATCCAAAACGCAGCTATCTAACAGAACGGTTGTCAATGTGTGCACTCAACTTCCAGAGTTAAACCCGTGTGTGGATTCAGCAGTCTGGAAACACTTTCTCTGTAGAGTCCCAAAACAGGCGTTTTCGGCCCATTTCCGGCATATGGAAGAAACAGCAGTAAGCACATGGAAATATCTGCTTCTAAATCCAAAACGCAGCTATCTAACAGAACGGTTGTCAATGTGTGCACTCAACTTCCAGAGTTAAACCCGTGTGTGGATTCAGCAGTCTGCAAACACTTTCTCTGCAGAGTCCCAAAACAGGCGTTTTCGGCCCTTTACCGGCATATGGAAGAAACAGCAGTAAGCACAGGGAAATATCTGCTTCTAAATCCAAAACGCAGCTATCTAACAGAACGGTTGTCAATGTGTGCACTCAACTTCCAGAGTTAAACCTGTGTGTGGATTCAGCAGTCTGCAAACACTTTCTGTGCAGAGTCCCAAAAGAGGCGTTTTCAGCCCATTACCGGCATACGGAAGAAACAGCAGTAAGCACAGGGAAATATCTGCTTCTAAATCCAAAACGCAGCTATCTAACAGAACGGTTGTCAATGTGTGCACTCAACTTGCAGAGTTAAACCCGTGTGTGGATTCAGCAATCTGCAAACACTTTCTCTGCAGAGTCCCAAACAGGCGTTTTCAGCCCATTACCGGCATATGGAAGAAACAGCAGTAAGCACAGGGAAATATCTGCTTCTAAATCCAAAACGCAGCTATCTAACAGAACGGTTGTCAATGTGGGCACTCAACTTCCAGAGTTAAACCCGTGTGTGGATTCAGCAGTCTGCAAACACTTTCTCTGCAGAGTCCCAAAACTGGCGTTTTCAGCCCATTACCGGCATATGGAAGAAACAGCAGTAAGCACAGGGAAATATCTGCTTCTAAATCCAAAACGCAGCTATCTAACAGAACGGTTGTCAATGTGTGCACTCAACTTCCAGAGTTAAACCCGTGTGTGGATTCAGCAGTCTGCAAACTCTTTCTCTGCAGAGTCCCAAAACAGGCGTTTTCAGCCCATTACCGGCATATGGAAGAAACAGCAGTAAGCACCGGGAAATATCTGCTTCTAAATCCAAAACGCAGCTATCTAACAGAACGGTTGTCAATGTGTGCACTCAACTTCCAGAGTTAACCCCGTGTGTGGATTCAGCAGTCTGCAAACACTTTCTCTGCAGAGTCCCAAAACAGGCGTTTTCAGCCCATTGCCGGCATATGGAAGAAACAGCAGTAAGCACAGGGAAATATCTGCTTCTAAATCCAAAACGCAGCTATCTAACAGAACGGTTGTCAATGTGGGCACTCAACTTCCAGAGTTAAACCCGTGTGTGGATTCAGCAGTCTGCAAACACTTTCTCTGTAGAGTCACAAAACAGGCGTTTTCAGCCCATTACCGGCATATGGAAGAAACAGCAGTCAGCACAGGGAAATATCTGCTTCTAAATCCAAAACGCAGCTATATAACAGAACGGTTGTCAGTGTGTGCACTCAACTTCCAGAGTTAAACCCGTGTGTGGATTCAGCAGTCTGCAAACACTTTCTGTGCAGAGTCCCAAAACAGGCGTTTTCAGCCCATTACCGGCATATGGAAGAAACAGCAGTAAGCACAGGGAAATATCTGCTTCTAAATCCAAAACGCAGCTATCTAACAGAACGGTTGTCAATGTGTGCACTCAACTTCCAGAGTTAAACCCGTGTGTGGATTCAGCAGCCTGCAAACACTTTCTGTGCAGAGTCCCAAAACAGGCGTTCTCAGCCCATTACCGGCATATGGAAGAAACAGCAGTAAGCACAGGGAAATATCTGCTTCTAAATCCAAAACGCAGCTATCTAACAGAACGGTTGTCAATGTGTGCACTCAACTTCCAGAGTTAAACCTGTGTGTGGATTCAGCAGTCTGCAAACACTTTCTGTGCAGAGTCCCAAAACAGGCGTTTTCAGCCCATTACCGGCATATGGAAGAAACAGCAGTAAGCACAGGGAAATATCTGCTTCTAAATCCAAAACGCAGGTATCTAACAGAACGATTGTCAATGTGTGCACTCAACTTCCAGAGTTAAACCCGTGTGTGGATTCAGCAGTCTGCAAACACTTTCTCTGCAGAGTCCCAAAGCAGGCGTTTTCAGCCCATTACCGGCATATGGAAGAAACAGCAGTCAGCACAGGGAAATATCTGCTTCTAAATCCAAAACGCAGCTATCTAACAGAACGGTTGTCAATGTGTGCACTCAACTTCCAGAGTTAAACCCGTGTGTGGATTCAGCAGTCTGCAAACACTTTCTCTGCAGAGTCCCAAAACAGGCGTTTTCAGCCCATTACCGGCATAAGGAAGAAACAGCAGTCAGCACATGGAAATATCTGCTTCTAAATCCAAAACGCAGCTATCTAACAGAACGGTTGTCAATGTGTGCACTCAACTTCCAGAGTTAAACCCGTGTGTGGATTCAGCAGTCTGCAAACACTTTCTCTGCAGAGTCCCAAAACAGGCGTTTTCAGCCCATTACCGGCATATGGAAGAAACAGCAGTAAGCACAGGGAAATATCTGCTTCTAAATCCAAAACGCAGCTACCTAACAGAACGGTTGTCAATGTGTGCACTCAACTTCCAGAGTTAAACCCGTGTGTGGATTCAGCAGTCTGCAAACACTTTCTCTGCAGAGTCCCAAAACAGGCGTTTTCAGCCCATTACCGGCATATGGAAGAAACAGCAGTAAGCACAGGGAAATATCTGCTTCTAAATCCAAAACGCAGCTATCTAACAGAACGGTTGTCAATGTGTGTACTCAACTTCCAGAGTTAAACCCGTGTGTGGATTCAGCAGTCTGCAAACACTTTCTCTGCAGAGTCCCAAAACAGGCGTTTTCAGCCCATTACCGGCATATGGAAGAAACAGCAGTCAGCACAGGGAAATATCTGCTTCTAATTCCAAAACGCAGCTATCTAACAGAACGGTTGTCAATGTGTGCACTCAACTTCCAGAGTTAAACCCGTGTGCGGATTCAGCAGTCTGCAAACAGTTTCTCTGCAGAGTCCCAAAACAGGCGTTTTCAGCCCGTTACCGGCATATGGAAGAAACAGCAGTAACCCCAGGAAATATCTGCTTCTAAATCCAAAACGCAGCTATCTAACAGAACGGTTGTCAATGTGTGCACTCAACTTCCAGAGTTAAACCCGTGTGTGGATTCAGCAGTCTGCAAACACTTTCTCTGCAGAGTCCCAAAACAGGCGTTTTCAGCCCATTACCGGCATATGGAAGAAACAGCAGTAAGCACAGGGAAATATCTGCTTCTAAATCCAAAACGCAGCTATCTAACAGAACGGTTGTCAATGTTTGCACTCAACTTCCAGAGTTAAACCCGTGTGTGGATTCAGCAGTCTGCAAACACTTTCTCTGCACAGTCCCAAAAAGGGCGTTTTCAGCCCATTACCGGCATATGGAAGAAACAGCAGTAAGCACAGGGAAATATCTGCTTCTAAATCCAAAACGCAGCTACCTAACAGAACGGTTGTCAATGTGTGCACTCAACTTCCAGAGTTAAACCCGTGTGTGGATTCAGCAGTCTGCAAACACTTTCTCTGCAGAGTCCCAAAACAGGCGTTTTCAGCCCATTACCGGCATATGGAAGATACAGCAGTCAGCACAGGGAAATATCTGCTTCTAAATCCAAAACGCAGCTATCTAACAGAACGGTTGTCAGTGTGTGCACTCAACTTCCAGAGTTAAACCCGTGTGTGGATTCAGCAGTCTGCAAACACTTTCTCTGCAGGGTCCCAAAACAGGCGTTCTCAGCCCATTACCGGCATATGGAAGAAACAGCAGTAAGCACAGGGAAATATCTGCTTCTAAATCCAAAACGCAGCTATCTAACAGAACGGTTGTCAATGTGTGCACTCAACTTCCAGAGTTAAACCCGTGTGTGGATTCAGCAGTCTGCAAACACTTTCTCTGCAGAGTCCCAAAACAGGAGTTTTCAGCCCATTACCGGCATATGGAAGAAACAGCAGTCAGCACAGGGAAATATCTGCTTCTAAATCCAAAACGCAGCTATCTAACAGAACGGTTTTCAATGTGTGCACTCAGCTTCCAGAGTTAAACCCGTGTGTGGATTCAGCAGTCTGCAAACACTTTCTCTGCAGAGTCGAAAAACAGGCGTTTTCAACCCATTACCGGCATATGGAAGAAAGAGCAGTAAGCACAGGGAAACATCTGCTTCTAAATCCAAAACGCAGCTACCTAACAGAACGGTTGTCAATGTGTGCACTCAACTTCCAGAGTTAAACCCGTGTGTGGATTCAGCAGTCTGCGAACACTTTCTCTGCAGAGTCCCAAAACAGGCGTTTTTGGCCCATTACCGGCATATGGAAGAAACAGCAGTAAGCACAGGGAAATATCTGCCTCTAAATCCAAAACGCAGCTATCTAACAGAACGGTTGTCAATGTGTGCACTCAACTTCTAGAGTTAAACCCGTGTGTGGATTCAGCAGTCTGCAAACACTTTCTCTGCAGAGTCCCAAAACAGGCGCTTTCAGCCCATTACCGGCATATGGAAGAAATAGCAGTCAGCACAGGGATATATCTGCTTCTAAATCCAAAACGCAGCTATCTAGCAGAACGGTTGTCAATGTGGGCACTCAACTTCCAGAGTTAAACCCGTGTGTGGATTCAGCAGTCTGCAAACACTTTCTCTGCAGAGTCCCAAAACAGGCGTTTTCAGCCCATTACCGGCATATGGAAGAAACAGCAGTAAGCACAGGGAAATATCTGCTTCTAAATCCAAAACGCAGCTATCTAACAGAACGGTTGTCAATGTGTGCACTCAACTTCCAGAGTTAAACCCGTGTGTGGATTCAGCAGTCTGCAAACACTTTCTGTGCAGAGTCCCAAAACAGGCGTTCTCAGCCCATTACCGGCATATGGAAGAAACAGCAGTAAGCACAGGGAAATATGTGCTTCTAAATCCAAAACGCAGCTATCTATCAGAACGGTTGTCAATGTGTGCACTCAACTTCCAGAGTTAAACCCGTGTGTGGATTCAGCCGTCTGCCAACACTTTCTCTGCACAGTCCCAAAACAGGCGTTTTCAGCCCATTACCGGCATATGGAAGAAACAGCAGTAAGCAAAGGGAAATATCTGCTTCTAAATCCAAAACGCAGCTACCTAACAGAACGGTTGTCAATGTGTGCACTCAACTTCCAGAGTTCAACCCGTGTGTGGATTCAGCAGTCTGCAAACACTTTCTCTGCAGAGTCCCAAAACAGGCGTTTTTGGCCCATTACCGGCATATGGAAGAAACAGCAGTAAGCACAGGGAAATATCTGCTTCTAAATCCAAAACGCAGCTATCTAACAGAACGGTTGTCAATGTGTGCACTCAACTTCCAGAGTTAAACCCGTGTGTGGATTCAGCAGTCTGGAAACACTTTCTCTGTAGAGTCCCAAAACAGGCGTTTTCGGCCCATTTCCGGCATATGGAAGAAACAGCAGTAAGCACATGGAAATATCTGCTTCTAAATCCAAAACGCAGCTATCTAACAGAACGGTTGTCAATGTGTGCACTCAACTTCCAGAGTTAAACCCGTGTGTGGATTCAGCAGTCTGCAAACACTTTCTCTGCAGAGTCCCAAAACAGGCGTTTTCGGCCCTTTACCGGCATATGGAAGAAACAGCAGTAAGCACAGGGAAATATCTGCTTCTAAATCCAAAACGCAGCTATCTAACAGAACGGTTGTCAATGTGTGCACTCAACTTCCAGAGTTAAACCTGTGTGGATTCAGCAGTCTGCAAACACTTTCTGTGCAGAGTCCCAAAAGAGGCGTTTTCAGCCCATTACCGGCATACGGAAGAAACAGCAGTAAGCACAGGGAAATATCTGCTTCTAAATCCAAAACGCAGCTATCTAACAGAACGGTTGTCAATGTGTGCACTCAACTTCCAGAGTTAAACCCGTGTGTGGATTCAGCAGTCTGCAAACACTTTCTCTGCAGAGTCCCAAACAGGCGTTTTCAGCCCATTACCGGCATATGGAAGAAACAGCAGTAAGCACAGGGAAATATCTGCTTCTAAATCCAAAACGCAGCTATCTAACAGAACGGTTGTCAATGTGGGCACTCAACTTCCAGAGTTAAACCCGTGTGTGGATTCAGCAGTCTGCAAACACTTTCTCTGCAGAGTCCCAAAACTGGCGTTTTCAGCCCATTACCGGCATATGGAAGAAACAGCAGTAAGCACAGGGAAATATCTGCTTCTAAATCCAAAACGCATCTATCTAACAGAACGGTTGTCAATGTGTGCACTCAACTTCCAGAGTTAAACCCGTGTGTGGATTCAGCAGTCTGCAAACTCTTTCTCTGCAGAGTCCCAAAACAGGCGCTTTCAGCCCATTACCGGCATATGGAAGAAACAGCAGTAAGCACCGGGAAATATCTGCTTCTAAATCCAAAACGCAGCTATCTAACAGAACGGTTGTCAATGTGTGCACTCAACTTCCAGAGTTAACCCCGTGTGTGGATTCAGCAGTCTGCAAACACTTTCTCTGCAGAGTCCCAAAACAGGCGTTTTCAGCCCATTACCGGCATATGGAAGAAACAGCAGTAAGCACAGGGAAATATCTGCTTCTAAATCCAAAACGCAGCTATCTAACAGAACGGTTGTCAATGTGGGCACTCAACTTCCAGAGTTAAACCCGTGTGTGGATTCAGCAGTCTGCAAACACTTTCTGTGCAGAGTCCCAAAACAGGCGTTTTCAGCCCATTACCGGCATATGGAAGAATCAGCAGTCAGCACAGGGAAATATCTGCTTCTAAATCCAAAACGCAGCTATCTAACAGAACGGTTGTCAATGTGTGCACTCAACTTCCAGAGTTAAACCCGTGTGTGGATTCAGCAGTCTGCAAACACTTTCTGTGCAGAGTCCCAAAACAGGCGTTCTCAGCCCATTACCGGCATATGGAAGAAACAGCAGTAAGCACAGGGAAATATCTGCTTCTAAATCCAAAACGCAGCTATCTAACAGAACGGTTGTCAATGTTTGCACTCAACTTCCAGAGTTAAACCCGTGTGTGGATTCAGCCGTCTGCAAACACTTTCTCTGCACAGTCCCAAAACAGGCGTTTTCAGCCCCTTACCGGCATATGGAAGAAACAGCAGTAAGCAAAGGGAAATATCTGCTTCTAAATCCAAAACGCAGCTACCTAACAGAACGGTTGTCAATGTGTGCACTCAACTTCCAGAGTTAAACCCGTGTGTGGATTCAGCAGTCTGCAAACACTTTCTCTGCAGAGTCCCAAAACAGGCGTTTTCAGCCCATTACCGGCATATGGAAGAAACAGCAGTCAGCACAGGGAAATATCTGCTTCTAAATCCAAAACGCAGCTACCTAACAGAACGGTTGTCAATGTGTGCACTCAACTTCCAGAGTTAAACCCGTGTGTGGATTCAGCAGTCTGCAAACACTTTCTCTGCACAGTCCCAAAACAGGCGTTTTCAGCCCATTACCGGCATATGGAAGAAACAGCAATAAGCACAGGGAAATATCTGCTTCTAAATCCAAAACGCAGCTACCTAACAGAACGGTTGTCAATGTGTGCACTCAACTTCCAGAGTTAAACCCGTGTGTGGATTCAGCAGTCTGCAAACACTTTCTCTGCAGAGTCCCAAAACAGGCGTTTTCAGCCCATTACCGGCATATGGAAGAAACAGCAGTAAGCACAGGGAAATATCTGCTTCTAAATCGAAAACGCAGCTATCTAACAGAACGGTTGTCAATGTGTGCACTCAACTTCCAGAGTTAAACCTGTGTGTGGATTCAGCAGTCTGCGAACACTTTCTCTGCAGAGTCCCAAAACAGGCGTTTTCAGCCCATTACCGGCATATGGAAGAAACAGCAGTAAGCACAGGGAAATATCTGCTTCTAAATCCAAAACGCAGCTATCTAACAGAACGGTTGTCAATGTGTGCACTCAACTTCCAGAGTTAAACCCGTGTGTGGATTCAGCAGTCTGCAAACACTTTCTCTGTAGAGTCCCAAAACAGGCGTTTTCGGCCCATTTCCGGCATATGGAAGAAACAGCAGTAAGCACAGGGAAATATCTGCTTCTAAATCCAAAATGCAGCTATCTAACAGAACGGTTGTCAATGTGTGCACTCAACTTCCAGAGTTAAACCCGTGTGTGGATTCAGCAGTCTGCAAACACTTTCTCTGCAGAGTCCCAAAACAGGCGTTTTCAGCCCATTACCGGCATATGGAAGAAACAGCAGTAAGCACAGGGAAATATCTGCTTCTAAATCCAAAACGCAGCTATCTAACAGAACGGTTGTCAATGTGTGTACTCAACTTCCAGAGTTAAACCCGTGTGTGGATTCAGCAGTCTGCAAACACTTTCTCTGCAGAGTCCCAAAACAGGCGTTTTCAGCCCATTACCGGCATATGGAAGAAACAGCAGTAAGCACAGGGAAATATCTGCTTCTAATTCCAAAACGCAGCTATCTAACAGAACGGTTGTCAATGTGTGCACTCAACTTCCAGAGTTAAACCCGTGTGCGGATTCAGCAGTCTGCAAACAGTTTCTCTGCAGAGTCCCAAAACAGGCGTTTTCAGCCCGTTACCGGCATATGGAAGAAACAGCAGTAACCCCAGGAAATATCTGCTTCTAAATCCAAAACGCAGCTATCTAACAGAACGGTTGTCAATGTGTGCACTCAACTTCCAGAGTTAAACCCGTGTGTGGATTCAGCAGTCTGCAAACACTTTCTCTGCAGAGTCCCAAAACAGGCGTTTTCAGCCCATTACCGGCATATGGAAGAAACAGCAGTAAGCACAGGGAAATATCTGCTTCTAAATCCAAAACGCAGCTATCTAACAGAACGGATGTCAATGTGTGCACTCAACTTCCAGAGTTAAACCCGTGTGTGGATTCAGCAGTCTGCAAACTCTTTCTCTGCAGAGTCCCAAAACAGGCATTTTCAGCCCATTACCGGCATAAGGAAGAAACAGCAGTCAGCACAGGGAAATATATGCTTCTAAATCCAAAACGCAGATATCTAACAGAACGGTTGTCAATGTGTGCACTCAACTTCCAGAGTTAAACCCGTGTGTGGATTTAGCAGTCTGCAAACTCTTTCTCTGCAGAGTCCCAAAACAGGCATTTTCAGCCCATTACCGGCATATGGAAGAAACAGCAGTCAGCACAGGGAAATATCTGCTTCTAAATCCAAAACGCAGCTATCTAACAGAACGGTTGTCAATGTGTGTACTCAACTTCCAGAGTTAAACCCGTGTGTGGATTCAGCAGTCTGCAAACACTTTCTCTGCAGAGTCCCAACACAGGCGTTTTCAGCCCATTACCGGCATATGGAAGAAACAGCAGTAAGCACAGGGAAATATCTGCTTCTAAATCCAAAACGCAGCTATCTAACAGAACGGTTGTCAATGTGTGCACTCAACTTCCAGAGTTAAACCCGTGTGTGGATTCAGCAGTCTGCAAACACTTTCTCTGTAGAGTTCCAAAACAGGCGTTTTCGGCCCATTTCCGGCATATGGAAGAAACAGCAGTAAGCACAGGGAAATATCTGCTTCTAAATCCAAAACGCAGCTGTCTAACAGAACGGTTGTCAATGTGTGCACTCAACTTCCAGAGTTAAACCCGTGTGTGGATTCAGCAGTCTGCAAACACTTTCTCTGCAGAGTCCCAAAACAGGAGTTTTCGGCCCATTACCGGCATATGGAAGAAACAGCAGTAAGCACAGGGAAATATCTGCTTCTAAATCCAAAACGCAGCTATCTAACAGAACGGTTGTCAACGTGTGCACTCAACTTCCAGAGTTAAACCTGTGTGTGGATTCAGCAGTCTGCAAACACTTTCTGTGCAGAGTCCCAAAACAGGCGTTTTCAGCCCATTACCGGCATATGGAAGAAACAGCAGTAAGCACAGGGAAATATCTGCTTCTAAATCCAAACCGCAGGTATCTAACAGAACGATTGTCAATGTGTGCACTCAACTTCCAGAGTTAAACCCGTGTGTGGATTCAGCAGTCTGCAAACACTTTCTCTGCAGAGTCCCAAAACAGGCGTTTTCAGCCCATTACCGGCATATGGAAGAAACAGCAGTCAGCACAGGGAAATATCTGCTTCTAAATCCAAAACGCAGCTATCTAACAGAACGGTTGTCAATGTGTGCACTCAACTTCCAGAGTTAAACCCGTGTGTGGATTCAGCAGTCTGCAAACACTTTCTCTGCAGAGTCCCAAAACAGGCGTTTTCAGCCCATTACCGGCATATGGAAGAAACAGCAGTCA
This sequence comes from Aotus nancymaae, assembly GCF_030222135.1. Taxonomy (NCBI): domain Eukaryota; kingdom Metazoa; phylum Chordata; class Mammalia; order Primates; family Aotidae; genus Aotus; species Aotus nancymaae. Next base: position 188,362 of record NW_026988696.1, read on the forward strand.
GCACAGGGAAATATCTGCTTCTAAATCCAAAACGCAGCTATCTAACAGAACGGTTGTCAATGTGTGCACTCAACTTCCAGAGTTAAACCCGTGTGTGGATTCAGCAGTCTGCAAACACTTTCTCTGCAGAGTCCCAAAACAGGCGTTTTCAGCCCATTACCGGCATATGGAAGAAACAGCAGTAAGCACAGGGAAATATCTGATTCTAAATCCAAAAAGCAGCTATCTAACAGAACGGTTGTCAATGTGGGCACTCAACTTCCAGAGTTAAACCCGTGTGTGGATTCAGCAGTCTGCAAACACTTTCTCTGCAGAGTCCCAAAACAGGCGTTTTCAGCCCATTACAGGCATATGGAAGAAACAGCAGTAAGCACAGGGAAATATCTGCTTCTAAATCCAAAACGCAGCTATCTAACAGAACGGTTGTCAATGTGTGCACTCAACTTCCAGAGTTAAACCCGTGTGTGGATTCAGCAGTCTGCAAACACTTTCTCTGCAGAGTCCCAAAACAGGCGTTTTCAGCCCTTTACCGGCATATGGAAGAAATAGCAGTAAGCACAGGGATATATCTGCTACTAAATCCAAAACGCAGCTATCTAACAGAACGGTTGTCAATGTGTGCACTCAACTTCCAGAGTTAAACCCGTGTGTGGATTCAGCAGTCTGCAAACACTTTCTGTGCAGAGTCCCAAAACAGGCGTTTTCAGCACATTACCGGCATATGGAAGAAACAGCAGTCAGCACAGGGAAATATCTGCTTCTAAATCCAAAACGCAGCTATCTAACAGAACGGTTGTCAATGTGTGCACTCAACTTCCAGAGTTAAACCCGTGTGTGGATTCAGCAGTCTGCAAACAGTTTCTCTGCACAGTCCCAAAACAGGCGTTTTCAGCCCATTACCGGCATATGGAAGAAACAGCAGTAAGCACAGGGAAATATCTGCTTCTAAATCCAAAACGCAGCTACCTAACAGAACGGTTGTCAATGTGTGCACTTAACTTCCAGAGTTAAACCCGTGTGTGGATTCAGCAGTCTGCAAACACTTTCTCTGCAGAGTCCCAAAACAGGCGTTTTCAGCCCATTACCGGCATATGGAAGAAACAGCAGTAAGCACAGGGAAATATCTGCTTCTAAATCCAAAACGCAGCTATCTAACAGAACGGTTGTCAATGTGTGCACTCAACTTCCAGAGTTAAACCCGTGTGTGGATTCAGCAGTCTGCAAACACTTTCTCTGCAGAGTCGCAAAACAGGCGTTTTCAGCCCATTACCGGCATATGGAAGAAACAGCAGTAAGCACAGGGAAATATCTGCTTCTAAATCCAAAACGCAGCTATCTAACAGAACGGTTGTCAATGTGTGCACTCAACTTCCAGAGTTAAACCCGTGTGTGGATTCAGCAGTCTGCAAACACTTTCTCTGTAGAGTCCCAAAACAGGCGTTTTCGGCCCATTTCCGGCATATGGAAGAAACAGCAGTAAGCACAGGGAAATATCTGCTTCTAAATCCAAAACGCAGCTATCTAACAGAACGGTTGTCAATGTGTGCACTCAACTTCCAGAGTTAAACCCGTGTGTGGATTCAGCAGTCTGCAAACACTTTCTCTGCAGAGTCCCAAAACAGGCGTTTTCGGCCCATTACCGGCATATGGAAGAAACAGTAGTAAGCACAGGGAAATATCTGCTTCTAAATCCAAAACGCAGCTATCTAACAGAACGGTTGTCAATGTGTGCACTCAACTTCCAGAGTTAAACCCGTGTGTGGATTCAGCAGTCTGGAAACACTTTCTCTGTAGAGTCCCAAAACAGGCGTTTTCGGCCCATTTCCGGCATATGGAAGAAACAGCAGTAAGCACATGTAAATATCTGCTTCTAAATCCAAAACGCAGCTATCTAACAGAACGGTTGTCAATGTGTGCACTCAACTTCCAGAGTTAAACCCGTGTGTGGATTCAGCAGTCTGCAAACACTTTCTCTGCAGAGTCCCAAAACAGGCGTTTTCGGCCCATTACCGGCATATGGAAGAAACAGCAGTAAGCACAGGGAAATATTTGCTTCTAAATCCAAAACGCAGCTATCTAACAGAACGGTTGTCAATGTGTGCACTCAACTTCCAGAGTTAAACCTGTGTGTGGATTCAGCAGTCTGCAAACACTTTCTGTGCAGAGTACCAAAAGAGGCGTTTTCAGCCCATTACCGGCATACGGAAGAATCAGCAGTAAGCACAGGGAAATATCTGCTTCTAAATCCAAAACGCAGCTATCTAACAGAACGGTTGTCAATGTGTGCACTCAAATTCCAGAGTTAAACCCGTGTGTGGATTCAGCAGTCTGCAAACACTTTCTCTGCAGAGGCCCAAACAGGCGTTTTCAGCCCATTACCGGCATATGGAAGAAACAGCAGTAAGCACAGGGAAATATCTGCTTCTAAATCCAAAAAGCATCTATCTAACAGAACGGTTGTCAATGTGGGCACTCAACTTCCAGAGTTAAACCCGTGTGTGGATTCAGCAGTCTGCAAACACTTTCTCTGCAGAGTCCCAAAACTGGCGTTTTCAGCCCATTACCGGCATATGGAAGAAACAGCAGTAAGCACAGGGAAATATCTGCTTCTAAATCCAAAACGCAGCTATCTAACAGAACGGTTGTCAATGTGTGCACTCAACTTCCAGAGTTAACCCCGTGTGTGGATTCAGCAGTCTGCAAACACTTTCTCTGCAGAGTCCCAAAAGAGGCGTTTTCAGCCCATTACCGGCATATGGAAGAAACAGCAGTCAGCACAGGGAAATATCTGCTTCTAAATCCAAAACGCAGCTATCTAACAGAACGGTTGTCAGTGTGTGCACTCAACTTCCAGAGTTAAACCCGTGTGTGGATTCAGCAGTCTGCAAACACTTTCTCTGCAGAGTCCCAAAACAGGCGTTCTCAGCCCATTACCGGCATATGGAAGAAACAGCAGTAAGCACAGGGAAATATCTGCTTCTAAATCCAAAACGCAGCTATCTAACAGAACGGTTGTCAATGTGTGCACTCAACTTCCAGAGTTAAACCCCTGTGTGGATTCAGCAGTCTGCAAACACTTTCTCTGCACAGTCCCAAAACAGGCGTTTTCAGCCAATTACCGGCATATGGAAGAAACAGCAGTAAGCACAGGGAAATATCTGCTTCTAAATCCAAAACGCAGCTACCTAACAGAACGGTTGTCAATGTGTGCACTCAACTTCCAGAGTTAAACCCGTGTGTGGATTCAGCAGTCTGCAAACACATTCTCTGCAGAGTCCCAAAACAGGCGTTTTCAGCCCATTACCGGCATATGGAAGAAACAGCAGTCAGCACAGGGAAATATCTGCTTCTAAATCAAAAACGCAGCTATCTAACAGAACGGTTGTCAATGTTTGCACTCAACTTCCAGAGTTAAACCCGTGTGTGGATTCAGCAGTCGGCAAACACTTTCTCTGCAGAGTCCCAAAACAGGCGTTTTCAGCCCATTACCGGCATATGGAATAAACAGCAGTAAGCACAGGGAAATATCTGCTTCTAAATCCAAAACGCAGCTATCTAACAGAACGGTTGTCAATGTGTGCACTCAACTTCCAGAGTTAAACCCGTGTGTGGATTCAGCAGTCTGCAAACACTTTCTCTGCAGAGTCCCAAAACAGGCGTTTTCAGCCCATTACCGGCATATGGAAGAAACAGCAGTAAGCACAGGGAAATATCTGCTTCTAAATCCAAAACGCAGCTATCTAACAGAACGGTTGTCAATGTGTGCACTCAACTTCCAGAGTTAAACCCGTGTGTGGATTCAGCAGTCTGCAAACACTTTCTGTGCAGAGTCCCGAAACAGGGGTTTTCAGCCCATCACCGGCATATGGAAGAAACAGCAGTAAGCACCGGGAAATATCTGCTTCTAAATCCAAAACGCAGCTATCTAACAGAACGGTTGTCAATGTGTGCACTCAACTTCCAGAGTTAAACCCGTGTGTGGATTCAGCAGTCTGCAAACACTTTCTCTGCAGAGTCCCAAAACAGGCGTTTTCAGCCCATTACCGGCATATGGAAGAAACAGCAGTCAGCACAGGGAAATATCTGCTTCTAAATCCAAAACGCAGCTATCTAACAGAACGGTTGTCAATGTGTGCACTCAACTTCCAGAGTTAAACCCGTGTGTGGATTCAGCAGTCTGCAAACACTTTCTCTGCAGAGTCCCAAAACAGGCGTTTTCGGCCCATTACCGGCATATGGAAGAAACAGCAGTAAGCACAGGGAAATATCTGCTTCTAAATCCAAAACGCAGCTATCTAAGAGAACGGTTGTCAATGTGTGCACTCAACTTCCAGAGTTAAACCTGTGTGTGGATTCAGCAGTCTGCAAACACTTTCTGTGCAGAGTCCCAAAACAGGCGTTTTCAGCCCATTACCGGCATATGGAAGAAACAGCAGTCAGCACAGGGAAATATCTGCTTCTAAATCCAAAACGCAGCTATCTAACAGAATGGTTTTCAATGTGTGCACTCAACTTCCAGAGTTAAACCCGTGTGTGGATTCAGCAGTCTGCAAACACTTTCTGTGCAGAGTCGCAAAACAGGCGTTTTCAGCCCATTACCGGCATATGGAAGAAACAGCAGTAAGCACAGGGACATATCTGCTTCTAAATCCAAAACGCAGCTATCTAACAGAACGGTTGTCAATGTGTGCACTCAACTTCCAGAGTTAAACCCGTGTGTGGATTCAGCATTCTGCAAACACTTTCTCTGCGGAGTCCAAAAACAGGCGTTTTCAGCCCATTACCGGCATATGGAAGAAACAGCAGTAAGCACAGGGAAATATCTGCTTCTAAATCCAAAGCGCAGCTATCTAACAGAACGGTTGTCAATGTGGGCACTCAACTTCCAGAGTTAAACCCGTGTGTGGATTCAGCAGTCTGCAAACACTTTCTCTGTAGAGTCCCAAAACAGGCGTTTTCAGCCCATTACTGGCATATGGAAGAAACAGCAGTCAGCACAGGGAAATATCTGCTTCTAAATCCAAAACGCAGCTATCTAACAGAACGGTTGTCAATGTGGGCACTCAACTTCCAGAGTTAAACCCGTGTGTGGATTCAGCAGTCTGCAAACACTTTCTCTGTAGAGTCCCAAAACAGGCGTTTTCAGCTCATTACCGGCATATGGAAGAAACAGCAGTCAGCACAGGGAAATATCTGCTTCTAAATCCAAAACGCAGCTATCTAACAGAACGGTTGTCAATGTGTGCACTCAACTTCCAGAGTTAAACCCGTGTGTGGATTCTGCAGTCTGCAAACACTTTCTGTGCAGAGTCCCAAAACAGGCGTTCTCAGCCCATTACCGGCATATGGAAGAAACAGCAGTAAGCACAGGGAAATATCTGCTTCTAAATCCAAAACGAAGCTATCTAACAGAACAGTTGTCAATGTGTGCACTCAACTTCCAGAGTTAAACCCGTGTGTGGATTCAGCAGTCTGCAAACACTTTCTCTGCACAGTCCCAAAACAGGCGTTTTCAGCCCATTACCGGCATATGGAAGAAACAGCAGTAAGCACAGGGAAATATCTGCTTCTAAATCCAAAACGCAGCTATCTAACAGAACGGTTGTCAATGTGTGCACTCAACTTCCAGAGTTAAACCTGTGTGTGGATTCAGCAGTCTGCAAACACTTTCTGTGCAGAGTCCCAAAACAGGCGTTTTCAGCCCATTACCGGCATATGGAAGAAACAGCAGTAAGCACAGGGAAATATCTGCTTCTAAATCCAAAACGCAGCTACCTAACAGAACGGTTGTCAATGTGTGCACTCAACTTCCAGAGTTAAACCCGTGTGTGGATTCAGCATTCTGCAATCACTTTCTCTGCAGAGTCCCAAAACAGGCGTTTTCAGCCCATTACCGGCATATGGAAGAAACAGCAGTAAGCACAGGGAAATATCTGCTTCTAAATCCAAAACGCAGCTATCTAACAGAACGGTTGTCAATGTGTGCACTCAACTTCCAGAGTTCAACCCGTGTGTGGATTCAGCAGTCTGCAAACACTTTCTCTGCAGAGTCCCAAAACAGGCGTTTTCAGCCCATTACCGGCATATGGAAGAAACAGCACTAAGCACAGGGAAATATCTGCTTCTTAATCCAAAATGCAGCTATCTAACACAACGGCTGTCAATGTGTGCACTCAATTTCCAGAGTTAAACCCGTGTGTGGATTCAGCAGTCTGCAAACACTTTCTCTGCAGAGTCCCAAAACAGGCATTTTCAGCCCATTGCCGGCTTATGGAAGAAACAGCAGTAAGCACAAGGAAATATCTGCTTCTAAATCCAAAACGCAGCTATCTAACAGATCGGTTGTCAATGTGTGCACTGAACTTCCAGAGCTAAACCCGTGTGTGGATTCAGCAGTCTGCAAACTCTTTCTCTGCAGAGTCCCAAAACAGGCGTTTTCAGCCCATTAACGGCATATGGAAGAAACAGCAGTAAGCACAGGGAAATATCTGCTTCTAAATCCAAAATGCAGCTACCTAACAGAACGGTTGTCAATGTGTGCACTCAACTTCCAGAGTTAAACCCGTATGTGGATTCAGCAGTCTGCAAACACTTTCTCTGCAGAGTTCCAAAACAGGCGTTTTCAGCCCATTACCGGCATATGGAAGAAACAGCAGTAAGTACAGGGAAATATCTGCTTCTAAATCCAAAACGCAGCTATCTAACAGAACGGTTGTCAATGTGTGCACTCAATTCCAGAGTTAAACCCGTGTGTGGATTCAGCAGTCTGCAAACACTTTCTCTGCAGAGTCCCAAAACAGGCGTTTTCAGCCCATTAACGGCATATGGAAGAAACAGCAGTAAGCACAGGGAAATATCTGCTTCTAAATCGAAAACGCAGCTATCTAACAGAACGGTTGTCAATGTGTGCACTCAACTTCCAGAGTTAAACCCGTGTGTGGATTCAGCAGTCTGCAAACACTTTCTCTGCAGAGTCCCAAAACAGGCGTTTTCAGCCCATTACCGGCATATGGAAGAAACAGCAGTAAGCAGAGGGAAATATCTGCTTCTAAATCCAAAACGCAGCTATCTAACAGAACGGTTGTCAATGTGGGCCCACAACTTCCAGAGTTAAACCCGTCTGTGGATTCAGCAGTCTGCAAACACTTTCTGTGCAGAGTCCCAAAACTGGCGTTTTCAGCCCATTACCGGCATATGGAAGAAACAGCAGTAAGCACAGGGAAATATCTGCTTCTAAATCCAAAACACAGCTATCTAACAGAACGGTTGTCAATGTGTGCACTCAACTTCTAGAGTTAAACCCGTGTGTGGATTCAGCAGTCTGCAAACACTTTCTCTGCAGAGTCCCAAAACAGGCGTTTTCAGCCCATTACCAGCATATGGAAGAAATAGCAGTAAGCACAGGGCTATATCTGCTTCTAAATCCAAAACGCAGCTATCTAACAGAACGGTTGTCAATGTGTGCACTCAACTTCCAGAGTTAAACCCGTGTGTGGATTCAGCAGTCTGCAAACACTTTCTGTGCAGAGTCCCAAAACAGGCGTTTTCAGCCCATTACCGGCATATGGAAGAAACAGCAGTAAGCACAGGGAAATATCTGCTTCTAAATCCAAAACGCAGCTATCTAACAGAACGGTTGTCAATGTGTGCACTCAACTTCCAGAGTTAAACCCGTGTGTGTATTCAGGAGTCTGCAAACACTTTCTGTGCAGAGTCCCAAAACAGGCGTTCTCAGCCCATTACCGGCATACGGAAGAAACAGCAGTAAGCACAGGGAAATATCTGCTTCTAAATCCAAAACGCAGCTATCTAACAGAACGGTTGTCAATGTGTGCACTCAACTTCCAGAGTTAAACCCCTGTGTGGATTCAGCAGTCTGCAAACACTTTCTCTGCACAGTCCCAAAACAGGCGTTTTCAGCCCATTACCGGCATATGGAAGAAACAGCAGTAAGCACAGGGAAATATCTGCTTCTAAATCCAAAACGCAGGTACCTAACAGAACGGTTGTCAATGTGTGCACTCAACTTCCAGAGTTAAACCCGTGTGTGGATTCAGCAGTCTGCAAACACTTTCTCTGCAGAGTCCCAAAACAGGCGTTTTCAGCCCATTACCGGCATATGGAAGAAACAGCAGTCAGCACAGGGAAATATCTGCTTCTAAATCAAAAACGCAGCTATCTAACAGAACGGTTGTCAATGTGTGCACTCAACTTCCAGAGTTAAACCCGTGTGTGGATTCAGCAGTCTGCAAACACTTTCTCTGCAGAGTCCCAAACCAGGCGTTTTCAGCCCATTACCGGCATATGGAAGAAACAGCAGTAAGCACAGGGAAGTATCTGCTTCTAAATCCAAAACGCAGCTATCTAACAGAACGGTTGACAATGTGTGCACTCAACTTCCAGAGTTAAACCTGTGTGTGGATTCAGCAGTCTGCAAACACTTTCTGTGCAGAGTCCCAAAACAGGCGTTTTCAGCCCATTACCGGCATATGGAAGAAACAGCAGTAAGCACAGGGAAATATCTGCTTCTAAATCCAAAACGCAGGTATCTAACAGAACGATTGTCAATGTGTGCACTCAACTTCCACAGTTAAACCCGTGTGTGGATTCAGCAGTCTGCAAACACTTTCTCTGCAGAGTCCCAAAACAGGCGTTTTCAGCCCATTACCGGCATATGGAAGAAACAGCAGTCAGCACAGGGAAATATCTGCTTCTAAATCCAAAACGCAGCTATCTAACAGAACGGTTGTCAATGTGTGCACTCAACTTCCAGAGTTAAACCCGTGTGTGGATTCAGCAGTCTGCAAACACTTTCTCTGCAGAGTCCCAAAACAGGCGTTTTCAGCCCATTACCGGCATATGGAAGAAACAGCAGTCAGCACATGGAAATATCTGCTTCTAAATCCAAAACGCAGCTATCTAACAGAACGGTTGTCAATGTGTGCACTCAACTTCCAGAGTTAAACCCGTGTGTGGATTCAGCAGTCTGCAAACACTTTCTCTGCAGAGTCCCAAAACAGGCGTTTTCAGACCATTACCGGCATATGGAAGAAACAGCAGTAAGCACAGGGAAATATCTGCTTCTAAATCCAAAACGCAGCTATCTAACAGAACGGTTGTCAATGTGTGCACTCAACTTCCAGAGTTAAACCCGTGTGTGGATTCAGCCGTCTGCAAACACTTTCTCTGCAGGGTCCCAAAACAGGCGTTTTCAGCCCATTACCGGCATAGGGAAGAAACAGCAGTAAGCACAGGGAAATATCTGCTTCTAAATCCAAAACGCAGCTATCTAACAGAACGGTTGTCAATGTGTGCCCTCAACTTCCAGAGTTAAACCCGTGTGTGTATTCAGCAGTCTGCAAACACTTTCTCTGCAGAGTTCCAAAACAGGCGTTTTCAGCCCATTACCGGCATATGGAAGAAACAGCAGTAAGCACAGGGAAATATCTGCTTCTAAATCCAAAACGCAGCTATCTAACAGAACGGTTGTCAATGTGTGCACTCAACTTCCAGAGTTAAACCCGTGTGTGGATTCAGCAGTCTGCAAACACTTTCTCTGCAGAGTCCCAAAACAGGCGTTTTCAGCCCATTACCGGCATATGGAAGAAACAGCAGTCAGCACAGGGAAATATCTGCTTCTAAATCCAAAACGCAGCTATCTAACAGAACGGTTGTCAATGTGTGCACTCAACTTCCAGAGTTAAACCCGTGTGTGGATTCAGCAGTCTGCAAACACTTTCTGTGCAGAGTCCCAAAACAGGCGTTCTCAGCCCATTACAGGCATATGGAAGAAACAGCAGTAAGCACAGGGAAATATCTGCTTCTAAATCCAAAACACAGCTATCTAACAGAACGGTTGTCAATGTGTGCACTCAACTTCCAGAGTTAAACCCGTGTGTGGATTCAGCAGTCTGCAAACACTTTCTCTGCACAGTCCCAAAACAGGCGTTTTCAGCCCATTACCGGCATATGGAAGAAACAGCAGTAAGCACAGGGAAATATCTGCTTCTAAATCCAAAACGCAGCTACCTAACAGAACGGTTGTCAATGTGTGCACTCAACTTCCAGAGTTAAACCCGTGTGTGGATTCAGCAGTCTGCAAACACTTTCTCTGCAGAGTCCCAAAACAGGCGTTTTCAGCCCATTACCGGCATATGGAAGAAACAGCAGTAAGCACAGGGAAATATCTGCTTCTAAATCCAAAACGCAGCTATCTAACAGAACGGTTGTCAATGTGTGTACTCAACTTCCAGAGTTAAACCCGTGTGTGGATTCAGCAGTCTGCAAACACTTTCTCTGCAGAGTCCCAAAACAGGCGTTTTCAGCCCATTACCGGCATATGGAAGAAACAGCAGTAAGCACAGGGAAATATCTGCTTCTAATTCCAAAACGCAGCTATCTAACAGAACGGTTGTCAATGTGTGCACTCAACTTCCAGAGTTAAACCCGTGTGCGGATTCAGCAGTCTGCAAACAGTTTCTCTGCAGAGTCCCAAAACAGGCGTTTTCAGCCCGTTACCGGCATATGGAAGAAACAGCAATAACCCCAGGAAATATCTGCTTCTAAATCCAAAACGCAGCTATCTAACAGAACGGTTGTCAATGTGTGCACTCAACTTCCAGAGTTAAACCCGTGTGTGGATTCAGCAGTCTGCAAACACTTTCTCTGCAGAGTCCCAAAACAGGCGTTTTCAGCCCATTACCGGCATATGGAAGAAACAGCAGTAAGCACAGGGAAATATCTGCTTCTAAATCCAAAACGCAGCTATCTAACAGAACGGTTGTCAATGTGTGCACTCAACTTCCAGAGTTAAACCCGTGTGTGGATTCAGCAGTCTGCAAACTCTTTCTCTGCAGAGTCCCAAAACAGGCATTTTCAGCCCATTACCGGTATAAGGAAGAAACAGCAGTCAGCACAGGGAAATATCTGCTTCTAAATCCAAAACGCAGATATCTAACAGAACGGTTGTCAATGTGTGCACTCAACTTCCAGAGTTAAACCCGTGTGTGGATTTAGCAGTCTGCAAACTCTTTCTCTGCAGAGTCCCAAAACAGGCATTTTCAGCCCATTACCGGCATATGGAAGAAACAGCAGTCAGCACAGGGAAATATCTGCTTCTAAATCCAAAACGCAGCTATCTAACAGAACGGTTGTCAATGTGTGTACTCAACTTCCAGAGTTAAACCCGTGTGTGGATTCAGCAGTCTGCAAACACTTTCTCTGCAGAGTCCCAACACAGGCGTTTTCAGCCCATTACCGGCATATGGAAGAAACAGCAGTAAGCACAGGGAAATATCTGCTTCTAAATCCAAAACGCAGCTATCTAACAGAACGGTTGTCAATGTGTGCACTCAACTTCCAGAGTTAAACCCGTGTGTGGATTCAGCAGTCTGCAAACACTTTCTCTGTAGAGTTCCAAAACAGGCGTTTTCGGCCCATTTCCGGCATATGGAAGAAACAGCAGTAAGCACAGGGAAATATCTGCTTCTAAATCCAAAACGCAGCTGTCTAACAGAACGGTTGTCAATGTGTGCACTCAACTTCCAGAGTTAAACCCGTGTGTGGATTCAGCAGTCTGCAAACACTTTCTCTGCAGAGTCCCAAAACAGGAGTTTTCGGCCCATTACCGGCATATGGAAGAAACAGCAGTAAGCACAGGGAAATATCTGCTTCTAAATCCAAAACGCAGCTATCTAACAGAACGGTTGTCAATGTGTGCACTCAACTTCCAGAGTTAAACCTGTGTGTGGATTCAGCAGTCTGCAAACACTTTCTGTGCAGAGTCCCAAAACAGGCGTTTTCAGCCCATTACCGGCATATGGAAGAAACAGCAGTAAGCACAGGGAAATATCTGCTTCTAAATCCAAACCGCAGGTATCTAACAGAACGATTGTCAATGTGTGCACTCAACTTCCAGAGTTAAACCCGTGTGTGGATTCAGCAGTCTGCAAACACTTTCTCTGCAGAGTCCCAAAACAGGCGTTTTCAGCCCATTACCGGCATATGGAAGAAACAGCAGTCAGCACAGGGAAATATCTGCTTCTAAATCCAAAACGCAGCTATCTAACAGAACGGTTGTCAATGTGTGCACTCAACTTCCAGAGTTAAACCCGTGTGTGGATTCAGCAGTCTGCAAACACTTTCTCTGCAGAGTCCCAAAACAGGCGTTTTCAGCCCATTACCGGCATATGGAAGAAACAGCAGTCAGCACAGGGAAATATCTGCTTCTAAATCCAAAACGCAGCTATCTAACAGAACGGTTGTCAATGTGTGCACTCAACTTCCAGAGTTAAACCCGTGTGTGGATTCAGCAGTCTGCAAACACTTTCTCTGCAGAGTCCCAAAACAGGCGTTTTCAGCCCATTACCGGCATATGGAAGAAACAGCAGTAAGCACAGGGAAATATCTGCTTCTAAATCCAAAAAGCAGCTATCTAACAGAACGGTTGTCAATGTGGGCACTCAACTTCCAGAGTTAAACCCGTGTGTGGATTCAGCAGTCTGCAAACACTTTCTCTGCAGAGTCCCAAAACAGGCGTTTTCAGCCCATTACAGGCATATGGAAGAAACAGCAGTAAGCACAGGGAAATATCTGCTTCTAAATCCAAAACGCAGCTATCTAACAGAACGGTTGTCAATGTGTGCACTCAACTTCCAGAGTTAAACCCGTGTGTGGATTCAGCAGTCTGCAAACACTTTCTCTGCAGAGTCCCAAAACAGGCGTTTTCAGCCCATTACCGGCATATGGAAGAAATAGCAGTAAGCACAGGGATATATCTGCTACTAAATCCAAAACGCAGCTATCTAACAGAACGGTTGTCAATGTGTGCACTCAACTTCCAGAGTTAAACCCGTGTGTGGATTCAGCAGTCTGCAAACACTTTCTGTGCAGAGTCCCAAAACAGGCGTTTTCAGCACATTACCGGCATATGGAAGAAACAGCAGTCAGCACAGGGAAATATCTGCTTCTAAATCCAAAACGCAGCTATCTAACAGAACGGTTGTCAATGTGTGCACTCAACTTCCAGAGTTAAACCCGTGTGTGGATTCAGCAGTCTGCAAACACTTTCTGTGCAGAGTCCCAAAACAGGCGTTCTCAGCCCATTACCGGCATATGGAAGAAACAGCAGTAAGCACAGGGAAATATCTGCTTCTAAATCCAAAACGCAGCTATCTAACAGAACGGTTGTCAATGTTTGCACTCAACTTCCAGAGTTAAACCGGTGTGTAGATTCAGCAGTCTGCAAACACTTTCTCTGCACAGTCCCAAAACAGGCGTTTTCAGCCCATTACCGGCATATGGAAGAAACAGCAGTAAGCACAGGGAAATATCTGCTTCTAAATCCAAAACGCAGCTACCTAACAGAACGGTTGTCAATGTGTTCACTCAACTTCCAGAGTTAAACCCGTGTGTGGATTCAGCAGTCTGCAAACACTTTCTCTGCAGAGTCCCAAAACAGGCGTTTTCAGCCCATTACCGGCATATGGAAGATACAGCAGTCAGCACAGGGAAATATCTGCTTCTAAATCCAAAACGCAGCTATCTAACAGAACGGTTGTCAATGTGTGCACTCAACTTCCAGAGTTAAACCCGTGTGTGGATTCAGCAGTCTGCAAACACTTTCTCTGCAGAGTCGCAAAACAGGCGTTTTCAGCCCATTACCGGCATATGGAAGAAACAGCAGTAAGCACAGGGAAATATCTGCTTCTAAATCCAAAACACAGCTATCTAACAGAACGGTTGTCAATGTGTGCACTCAACTTCCAGAGTTAAACCCGTGTGTGGATTCAGCAGTCTGCAAACACTTTCTCTGCAGAGTCCAAAAACAGGCGTTTTCAGCCCATTACCGGCACATGGAAGAAACAGCAGTAAGCACAGGGAAACATCTGCTTCTAAATCCAAAATGCAGCTACCTAACAGAACGGTTGTCAATGTGTGCACTCAACTTCCAGAGTTAAACCCGTGTGTGGATTCAGCAGTCTGCAAACACTTTCTCTGCAGAGTCCCAAAACAGGCGTTTTCGGCCCATTACCGGCATATGGAAGAAACAGCAGTAAGCACAGGGAAATATCTGCTTCTAAATCCAAAACGCAGCTATCTAACAGAACGGTTGTCAATGTGTGCACTCAACTTCCAGAGTTAAACCCGTGTGTGGATTCAGCAGTCTGCAAACACTTTCTCTGTAGAGTCCCAAAACAGGCGTTTTCGGCCCATTTCCGGCCTATGGAAGAAACAGCAGTAAGCACAGGGAAATATCTGCTTCTAAATCCAAAACGCAGCTATCTAACAGAACGGTTGTCAATGTGTGCACTCAACTTCCAGAGTTAAACCCGTGTGTGGATTCAGCAGTCTGCAAACACTTTCTCTGCAGAGTCCCAAAACAGGCGTTTTCGGCCCATTACCGGCATATGGAAGAAACAGCAGTAAGCACAGGGAAATATCTGCTTCTAAATCCAAAACGCAGCTATCTAACAGAACGGTTGTCAATGTGTGCACTCAACTTCCAGAGTTAAACCCGTGTGTGGATTCAGCAGTCTGCAAACACTTTCTCTGCAGAGTCCCAAAACAGGCGTTTTCGGCCCATTACCGGCATATGGAAGAAACAGCAGTAAGCACAGGGAAATATCTGCTTCTAAATCCAAAACGCAGCTATCTAACAGAACGGTTGTCAATGTGTGCACTCAACTTCCAGAGTTAAACCTGTGTGTGGATTCAGCAGTCTGCAAACACTTTCTGTGCAGAGTACCAAAAGAGGCGTTTTCAGCCCATTACCGGCATACGGAAGAAACAGCAGTAAGCACAGGGAAATATCTGCTTCTAAATCCAAAACGCAGCTATCTAACAGAACGGTTGTCAATGTGTGCACTCAAATTCCAGAGTTAAACCCGTGTGTGGATTCAGCAGTCTGCAAACACTTTCTCTGCAGAGTCCCAAACAGGCGTTTTCAGCCCATTACCGGCATATGGAAGAAACAGCAGTAAGCACAGGGAAATATCTGCTTCTAAATCCAAAACGCAGCTATCTAACAGAACGGTTGTCAATGTGGGCACTCAACTTCCAGAGTTAAACCCGTGTGTGGATTCAGCAGTCTGCAAACACTTTCTCTGCAGAGTCCTAAAACTGGCGTTTTCAGCCCATTACCGGCATATGGAAGAAACAGCAGTAAGCACAGGGAAATATCTGCTTCTAAATCCAAAACGCAGCTATCTAACAGAACGGTTGTCAATGTGTGCACTCAACTTCCAGAGTTAACCCCGTGTGTGGATTCAGCAGTCTGCAAACACTTTCTCTGCAGAGTCCCAAAAGAGGCGTTTTCAGCCCATTACCGGCATATGGAAGAAACAGCAGTCAGCACAGGGAAATATCTGCTTCTAAATCCAAAACGCAGCTATCTAACAGAACGGTTGTCAGTGTGTGCACTCAACTTCCAGAGTTAAACCCGTGTGTGGATTCAGCAGTCTGCAAACACTTTCTCTGCAGAGTCCCAAAACAGGCGTTCTCAGCCCATTACCGGCATATGGAAGAAACAGCAGTAAGCACAGGGAAATATCTGCTTCTAAATCCAAAACGCAGCTATCTAACAGAACGGTTGTCAATGTGTGCACTCAACTTCCAGAGTTAAACCCCTGTGTGGATTCAGCAGTCTGCAAACACTTTCTCTGCACAGTCCCAAAACAGGCGTTTTCAGCCAATTACCGGCATATGGAAGAAACAGCAGTAAGCACAGGGAAATATCTGCTTCTAAATCCAAAACGCAGCTACCTAACAGAACGGTTGTCAATGTGTGCACTCAACTTCCAGAGTTAAACCCGTGTGTGGATTCAGCAGTCTGCAAACACATTCTCTGCAGAGTCCCAAAACAGGCGTTTTCAGCCCATTACCGGCATATGGAAGAAACAGCAGTCAGCACAGGGAAATATCTGCTTCTAAATCAAAAACGCAGCTATCTAACAGAACGGTTGTCAATGTTTGCACTCAACTTCCAGAGTTAAACCCGTGTGTGGATTCAGCAGTCGGCAAACACTTTCTCTGCAGAGTCCCAAAACAGGCGTTTTCAGCCCATTACCGGCATATGGAAGAAACAGCAGTAAGCACAGGGAAATATCTGCTTCTAAATCCAAAACGCAGCTATCTAACAGAACGGTTGTCAATGTGTGCACTCAACTTCCAGAGTTAAACCCGTGTGTGGATTCAGCAGTCTGCAAACACTTTCTCTGCAGAGTCCCAAAACAGGCGTTTTCAGCCCATTACCGGCATATGGAAGAAACAGCAGTCAGCACAGGGAAATATCTGCTTCTAAATCCAAAACGCAGCTATCTAACAGAACGGTTGTCAATGTGTGCACTCAACTTCCAGAGTTAAACCCGTGTGTGGATTCAGCAGTCTGCAAACACTTTCTGTGCAGAGTCCCGAAACAGGGGTTTTCAGCCCATCACCGGCATATGGAAGAAACAGCAGTAAGCACCGGGAAATATCTGCTTCTAAATCCAAAACGCAGCTATCTAACAGAACGGTTGTCAATGTGTGCACTCAACTTCCAGAGTTAAACCCGTGTGTGGATTCAGCAGTCTGCAAACACTTTCTGTGCAGAGTCCCAAGACAGGCGTTTTCAGCCCATTACCGGCATATGGAAGAAACAGCAGTAAGCACAGGGAAATATCTGCTTCTTAATCCAAAAAGCAGCTATCTAACAGAACAGTTGTCAATGTGTGCACTCAACTTCCAGAGTTAAACCCGTGTGTGGATTCAGCAGTCTGCAAACACTTTCTCTGCACAGTCCCAAAACAGGCGTTTTCAGCCCATTACCGGCATATGGAAGAAACAGCAGTAAGCACAGGGAAATATCTGCTTCTAAATCCAAAACGCAGCTATCTAACAGAACGGTTGTCAATGTGTGCACTCAACTTCCAGAGTTAAACCTGTGTGTGGATTCAGCAGTCTGCAAACACTTTCTGTGCAGAGTCCCAAAACAGGCGTTTTCAGCCCATTACCGGCATATGGAAGAAACAGCAGTAAGCACAGGGAAATATCTGCTTCTAAATCCAAAACGCAGCTATCTAACAGAACGGTTGTCAATGTGTGCACTCAACTTCCAGAGTTAAACCCGTGTGTGGATTCAGCAGTCTGTAAACACTTTCTCTGCAGAGTCCCAAAACAGGCGTTTTCAGCCCATTACCGGCATATGGAAGAAACAGCAGTAAGCACAGGGAAATATCTGCTTCTAAATCCAAAACGCAGCTATCTAACAGAACGGTTGTCAATGTGTGCACTCAACTTCCAGAGTTAAACCCGTGTGTGGATTCAGCAGTCTGCAAACACTTTCTGTGCAGAGTCCCAAAACAGGCGTTTTCAGCCCATTACCGGCATATGGAAGAAACAGCAGTAAGCACCGGGAAATATCTGCTTCTAAATCCAAAACGCAGCTATCTAACAGAACGGTTGTCAATGTGTGCACTCAACTTCCAGAGTTAACCCCGTGTTTGGATTCAGCAGTCTGCAAACACTTTCTCTGCAGAGTCCCAAAACAGGCGTTTTCAGCCCATTACCGGCATATGGAAGAAACAGCAGTAAGCACAGGGAAATATCTGCTTCTAAATCCAAAACACAGCTATCTAACAGAACGGTTGTCAATGTGTGCACTCAACTTCCAGAGTTAAACCCGTGTGTGGATTCAGCAGTCTGCAAACACTTTCTCTGCAGAGTCCCAAAACAGGCGTTTTCAGCCCATTACCGACATATGGAAGAAACAACAGTAAGCACAGGGAAATATCTGCTTCTAAATCCAAAACGGAGCTATCTAACAGAACGGTTGTCAATGTGTGCACTCAACTTCCAGAGTTAAACCCGTGTGTGGATTCAGCAGTCTGCAAACACTTTCTCTGCAGAGTCCCAAAACAGGCGTTTTCAGCCCATTACCGGCATATGGAAGAAACAGCAGTAAGCACAGGGAAATATCTGCTTCAAAATCCAAAACGCAGCTATCTAACAGAACGGTTGTCAATGTGTGCACTCAACTTCCAGAGTTAAACCCGTGTGTGGATTCAGCAGTCTGCAAACACTTTCTCTGCAGAGTCCCAAAACAGGCGTTTTCAGCCCATTACCGGCATATGGAAGAAACAGCAGTAAGAACAGGGAAATATCTGCATCTAAATCCAAAACGCAGCTACCTAACAGATCGGTTGTCAATGTGTGCACTCAACTTCCAGAGTTAAACCCGTGTGTGGATTCAGCAGTCTGCAAACTCTTTCTCTGCAGAGTCCCAAAACAGGCGTTTTCAGCCCAATACCGGCATATGGAAGAAACAGCAGTAAGCACAGGGAAATATCTGCTTCTAAATCCAAAACGCAGCTACCTAACAGAACGGTTGTCAATGTGTGCACTCAACTTCCAGAGTTAAACCCGTGTGTGGATTCAGCATTCTGCAATCACTTTCTCTGCAGAGTCCCAAAACAGGCGTTTTCAGCCCATTACCGGCATATGGAAGAAACAGCAGTAAGCACAGGGAAATATCTGCTTCTAAATCCAAAACGCAGCTATCTAACAGAACGGTTGTCAATGTGTGCACTCAACTTCCAGAGTTCAACCCGTGTGTGGATTCAGCAGTCTGCAAACACTTTCTCTGCAGAGTCCCAAAACAGGCGTTTTCAGCCCATTACCGGCATATGGAAGAAACAGCACTAAGCACAGGGAAATATCTGCTTCTTAATCCAAAATGCAGCTATCTAACACAACGGCTGTCAATGTGTGCACTCAACTTCCAGAGTTAAACCCGTGTGTGGATTCAGCAGTCTGCAAACACTTTCTCTGCAGAGTCCCAAAACAGGCGTTTTCAGCCCATTACAGGCATATGGAAGAAACAGCAGTAAGCACAGGGAAATATCTGCTTCTAAATCCAAAACGCAGCTATCTAACAGAACGGTTGTCAATGTGTGCACTCAACTTCCAGAGTTAAACCCGTGTGTGGATTCAGCAGTCTGCAAACACTTTCTCTGCAGAGTCCCAAAACAGGCGTTTTCAGCCCATTACCGGCATATGGAAGAAATAGCAGTAAGCACAGGGATATATCTGCTACTAAATCCAAAACGCAGCTATCTAACAGAACGGTTGTCAATGTGTGCACTCAACTTCCAGAGTTAAACCCGTGTGTGGATTCAGCAGTCTGCAAACACTTTCTGTGCAGAGTCCCAAAACAGGCGTTTTCAGCACATTACCGGCATATGGAAGAAACAGCAGTCAGCACAGGGAAATATCTGCTTCTAAATCCAAAACGCAGCTATCTAACAGAACGGTTGTCAATGTGTGCACTCAACTTCCAGAGTTAAACCCGTGTGTGGATTCAGCAGTCTGCAAACACTTTCTGTGCAGAGTCCCAAAACAGGCGTTCTCAGCCCATTACCGGCATATGGAAGAAACAGCAGTAAGCACAGGGAAATATCTGCTTCTAAATCCAAAACGCAGCTATCTAACAGAACGGTTGTCAATGTTTGCACTCAACTTCCAGAGTTAAACCGGTGTGTAGATTCAGCAGTCTGCAAACACTTTCTCTGCACAGTCCCAAAACAGGCGTTTTCAGCCCATTACCGGCATATGGAAGAAACAGCAGTAAGCACAGGGAAATATCTGCTTCTAAATCCAAAACGCAGCTACCTAACAGAACGGTTGTCAATGTGTTCACTCAACTTCCAGAGTTAAACCCGTGTGTGGATTCAGCAGTCTGCAAACACTTTCTCTGCAGAGTCCCAAAACAGGCGTTTTCAGCCCATTACCGGCATATGGAAGATACAGCAGTCAGCACAGGGAAATATCTGCTTCTAAATCCAAAACGCAGCTATCTAACAGAACGGTTGTCAATGTGTGCACTCAACTTCCAGAGTTAAACCCGTGTGTGGATTCAGCAGTCTGCAAACACTTTCTCTGCAGAGTCGCAAAACAGGCGTTTTCAGCCCATTACCGGCATATGGAAGAAACAGCAGTAAGCACAGGGAAATATCTGCTTCTAAATCCAAAACACAGCTATCTAACAGAACGGTTGTCAATGTGTGCACTCAACTTCCAGAGTTAAACCCGTGTGTGGATTCAGCAGTCTGCAAACACTTTCTCTGCAGAGTCCAAAAACAGGCGTTTTCAGCCCATTACCGGCATATGGAAGAAACAGCAGTAAGCACAGGGAAACATCTGCTTCTAAATCCAAAATGCAGCTACCTAACAGAACGGTTGTCAATGTGTGCACTCAACTTCCAGAGTTAAACCCGTGTGTGGATTCAGCAGTCTGCAAACACTTTCTCTGCAGAGTCCCAAAACAGGCGTTTTCGGCCCATTACCGGCATATGGAAGAAACAGCAGTAAGCACAGGGAAATATCTGCTTCTAAATCCAAAACGCAGCTATCTAACAGAACGGTTGTCAATGTGTGCACTCAACTTCCAGAGTTAAACCCGTGTGTGGATTCAGCAGTCTGCAAACACTTTCTCTGTAGAGTCCCAAAACAGGCGTTTTCGGCCCATTTCCGGCATATGGAAGAAACAGCAGTAAGCACAGGGAAATATCTGCTTCTAAATCCAAAACGCAGCTATCTAACAGAACGGTTGTCAATGTGTGCACTCAACTTCCAGAGTTAAACCCGTGTGTGGATTCAGCAGTCTGCAAACACTTTCTCTGCAGAGTCCCAAAACAGGCGTTTTCGGCCCATTACCGGCATATGGAAGAAACAGCAGTAAGCACAGGGAAATATCTGCTTCTAAATCCAAAACGCAGCTATCTAACAGAACGGTTGTCAATGTGTGCACTCAACTTCCAGAGTTAAACCCGTGTGTGGATTCAGCAGTCTGCAAACACTTTCTATGCAGAGTCCCAAAACAGGCGTTTTCGGCCCATTACCGGCATATGGAAGAAACAGCAGTAAGCACAGGGAAATATCTGCTTCTAAATCCAAAACGCAGCTATCTAACAGAACGGTTGTCAATGTGTGCACTCAACTTCCAGAGTTAAACCTGTGTGTGGATTCAGCAGTCTGCAAACACTTTCTGTGCAGAGTACCAAAAGAGGCGTTTTCAGCCCATTACCGGCATACGGAAGAAACAGCAGTAAGCACAGGGAAATATCTGCTTCTAAATCCAAAACGCAGCTATCTAACAGAACGGTTGTCAATGTGTGCACTCAAATTCCAGAGTTAAACCCGTGTGTGGATTCAGCAGTCTGCAAACACTTTCTCTGCAGAGTCCCAAACAGGCGTTTTCAGCCCATTACCGGCATATGGAAGAAACAGCAGTAAGCACAGGGAAATATCTGCTTCTAAATCCAAAACGCAGCTATCTAACAGAACGGTTGTCAATGTGGGCACTCAACTTCCAGAGTTAAACCCGTGTGTGGATTCAGCAGTCTGCAAACACTTTCTCTGCAGAGTCCTAAAACTGGCGTTTTCAGCCCATTACCGGCATATGGAAGAAACAGCAGTAAGCACAGGGAAATATCTGCTTCTAAATCCAAAACGCAGCTATCTAACAGAACGGTTGTCAATGTGTGCACTCAACTTCCAGAGTTAACCCCGTGTGTGGATTCAGCAGTCTGCAAACACTTTCTCTGCAGAGTCCCAAAAGAGGCGTTTTCAGCCCATTACCGGCATATGGAAGAAACAGCAGTCAGCACAGGGAAATATCTGCTTCTAAATCCAAAACGCAGCTATCTAACAGAACGGTTGTCAGTGTGTGCACTCAACTTCCAGAGTTAAACCCGTGTGTGGATTCAGCAGTCTGCAAACACTTTCTCTGCAGAGTCCCAAAACAGGCGTTCTCAGCCCATTACCGGCATATGGAAGAAACAGCAGTAAGCACAGGGAAATATCTGCTTCTAAATCCAAAACGCAGCTATCTAACAGAACGGTTGTCAATGTGTGCACTCAACTTCCAGAGTTAAACCCCTGTGTGGATTCAGCAGTCTGCAAACACTTTCTCTGCACAGTCCCAAAACAGGCGTTTTCAGCCAATTACCGGCATATGGAAGAAACAGCAGTAAGCACAGGGAAATATCTGCTTCTAAATTCAAAACGCAGCTACCTAACAGAACGGTTGTCAATGTGTGCACTCAACTTCCAGAGTTAAACCCGTGTGTGGATTCAGCAGTCTGCAAACACATTCTCTGCAGAGTCCCAAAACAGGCGTTTTCAGCCCATTACCGGCATATGGAAGAAACAGCAGTCAGCACAGGGAAATATCTGCTTCTAAATCAAAAACGCAGCTATCTAACAGAACGGTTGTCAATGTTTGCACTCAACTTCCAGAGTTAAACCCGTGTGTGGATTCAGCAGTCGGCAAACACTTTCTCTGCAGAGTCCCAAAACAGGCGTTTTCAGCCCATTACCGGCATATGGAAGAAACAGCAGTAAGCACAGGGAAATATCTGCTTCTAAATCCAAAACGCAGCTATCTAACAGAACGGTTGTCAATGTGTGCACTCAACTTCCAGAGTTAAACCCGTGTGTGGATTCAGCAGTCTGCAAACACTTTCTCTGCAGAGTCCCAAAACAGGCGTTTTCAGCCCATTACCGGCATATGGAAGAAACAGCAGTCAGCACAGGGAAATATCTGCTTCTAAATCCAAAACGCAGCTATCTAACAGAACGGTTGTCAATGTGTGCACTCAACTTCCAGAGTTAAACCCGTGTGTGGATTCAGCAGTCTGCAAACACTTTCTGTGCAGAGTCCCGAAACAGGGGTTTTCAGCCCATCACCGGCATATGGAAGAAACAGCAGTAAGCACCGGGAAATATCTGCTTCTAAATCCAAAACGCAGCTATCTAACAGAACGGTTGTCAATGTGTGCACTCAACTTCCAGAGTTAAACCCGTGTGTGGATTCAGCAGTCTGCAAACACTTTCTGTGCAGAGTCCCAAAACAGGCGTTCTCAGCCCATTACCGGCATATGGAAGAAACAGCAGTAAGCACAGGGAAATATCTGCTTCTAAATCCAAAACGCAGCTATCTAACAGAACAGTTGTCAATGTGTGCACTCAACTTCCAGAGTTAAACCCGTGTGTGGATTCAGCAGTCTGCAAACACTTTCTCTGCACAGTCCCAAAACAGGCGTTTTCAGCCCATTACCGGCATATGGAAGAAACAGCAGTAAGCACAGGGAAATATCTGCTTCTAAATCCAAAACGCAGCTATCTAACAGAACGGTTGTCAATGTGTGCACTCAATTCCAGAGTTAAACCCGTGTGTGGATTCAGCAGTCTGCAAACACTTTCTCTGCAGAGTCCCAAAACAGGCGTTTTCAGCCCATTAACGGCATATGGAAGAAACAGCAGTAAGCACAGGGAAATATCTGCTTCTAAATCGAAAACGCAGCTATCTAACAGAACGGTTGTCAATGTGTGCACTCAACTTCCAGAGTTAAACCCGTGTGTGGATTCAGCAGTCTGCAAACACTTTCTCTGCAGAGTCCCAAAACAGGCGTTTTCAGCCCATTACCGGCATATGGAAGAAACAGCAGTAAGCAGAGGGAAATATCTGCTTCTAAATCCAAAACGCAGCTATCTAACAGAACGGTTGTCAATGTGGGCCCACAACTTCCAGAGTTAAACCCGTCTGTGGATTCAGCAGTCTGCAAACACTTTCTGTGCAGAGTCCCAAAACTGGCGTTTTCAGCCCATTACCGGCATATGGAAGAAACAGCAGTAAGCACAGGGAAATATCTGCTTCTAAATCCAAAACACAGCTATCTAACAGAACGGTTGTCAATGTGTGCACTCAACTTCTAGAGTTAAACCCGTGTGTGGATTCAGCAGTCTGCAAACACTTTCTCTGCAGAGTCCCAAAACAGGCGTTTTCAGTCCATTACCAGCATATGGAAGAAATAGCAGTAAGCACAGGGCTATATCTGCTTCTAAATCCAAAACGCAGCTATCTAACAGAACGGTTGTCAATGTGTGCACTCAACTTCCAGAGTTAAACCCGTGTGTGGATTCAGCAGTCTGCAAACACTTTCTGTGCAGAGTCCCAAAACAGGCGTTTTCAGCCCATTACCGGCATATGGAAGAAACAGCAGTCAGCACAGGGAAATATCTGCTTCTAAATCCAAAACGCAGCTATCTAACAGAACGGTTGTCAATGTGTGCACTCAACTTCCAGAGTTAAACCCGTGTGTGGATACAGCTGTCTGCAAACACTTTCTGTGCAGAGTCCCAAAACAGGCGATCTCAGCCCATTACCGGCATACGGAAGAAACAGCAGTAAGCACAGGGAAATATCTGCTTCTAAATCCAAAACGCAGCTATCTAACAGAACGGTTGTCAATGTGTGCACTCAACTTCCAGAGTTAAACCCCTGTGTGGATTCAGCAGTGTGCAAACACTTTCTCTGCACAGTCCCAAAACAGGCGTTTTCAGCCCATTACCGGCATATGGAAGAAACAGCACTAAGCACAGGGAAATATCTGCTTCTAAATCCAAAATGCAGCTATCTAACACAACGGCTGTCAATGTGTGCACTCAACTTCCAGAGTTAAACCCGTGTGTGGATTCAGCAGTCTGCAAACACTTTCTCTGCAGAGTCCCAAAACAGGCATTTTCAGCCCATTGCCGGCCTATGGAAGAAACAGCAGTAAGCACAAGGAAATATCTGCTTCTAAATCCAAAACGCAGCTATCTAACAGATCGGTTGTCAATGTGTGCACTCAACTTCCAGAGTTAAACCCGTGTGTGGATTCAGCAGTCTGCAAACTCTTTCTCTGCAGAGTCCCAAAACAGGCGTTTTCAGCCCATTACCGGCATATGGAAGAAACAGCAGTAAGCACAGGGAAATATCTGCTTCTAAATCCAAAACGCAGCAATCTAACAGAACGGTTATCAATGTGTGCACTCAACTTCCAGAGTTAAACCCGTGTGTGGATTCAGCAGTCTGCAAACACTTTCTCTGCAGAGTCCCAAAACAGGCGTTTTCAGCCCAATACCGGCATATGGAAGAAACAGCAGTAAGCACAGGGAAATACCTGCTTCTAAATCCAAAACGCAGCTATCTAACAGAACGGTTTTCAATGTGTGCACTCAACTTCCAGAGGTAAACCCGTGTGTGGATTCAGCAGTCTGCAAACACTTTCTCTGCAGAGTCCCAAAACAGGCGTTTTCAGCCCATTACCGGCATATGGAAGAAACAGCAGTAAGCACAGGGAAATATCTGCTTCTAAATCCAAAACGCAGCTAACTAACAGAACGGTTGTCAATGTGTGCACTCAATTCCAGAGTTAAACCCGTGTGTGGATTCAGCAGTCTGCAAACATTTTCTCTGCAGAGTCCCAAAACAGGCGTTTTCAGCCCATTACCGACATATGGAAGAAACAACAGTAAGCACAGGGAAATATCTGCTTCTAAATCGAAAACGCAGCTATCTAACAGAACGGTGGTCAATGTGTGCACTCAACTTCCAGAGTTAAACCCGTGTGTGGATTCAGCAGTCTGCAAACACTTTCTCTGCAGAGTCCCAAAACAGGCGTTTTCAGCCAATTACCGGCATATGGAAGAAACAGCAGTAAGCAGAGGGAAATATCTGCTTTTAAATCCAAAACGCAGCTATCTAACAGAACGGTTGTCAATGTGGGCACTCAACTTCCAGAGTTAAACCCGTGTGTGGATTCAGAAGTCTGCAAACACTTTCTCTGCAGAGTACCAAAACAGGCGTTTTCAGCCCATTACCGGCATATGGAAGAAACAGCAGTAAGCACAGGGAAATATCTGCTTCTAAATCCAAAACGCAGCTATCTAACAGATCGGTTGTCAATGTGTGCACTCAACTTCCAGAGTTCAACCCGTGTGTGGATTCAGCAGTCTGCAAACTCTTTCTCTGCAGAGTCCCAAAACAGGCGTTTTCAGCCCATTACCGGCATATGGAAGAAACAGCAGTAAGCACAGGGAAATATCTGCTTCTAAATCCAAAACGCAGCTATCTAACAGAACGGTTGTCAATGTGTGCACTCAACTTCCAGAGTTCAACCCGTGTGTGGATTCAGCAGTCTGCAAACTCTTTCTCTGCAGAGTCCCAAAACAGGCGTTTTCAGACCATTACCGGCATATGGAAGAAACAGCAGTAAGCACAGGGAAATATCTGCTTCTAAATCCAAAATGCAGCAACCTAACAGAACGGTTGTCAATGTGGGCACTCAACTTCCAGAGTTAAACCCGTGTGTGGATTCAGCAGTCTGCAAACACTTTCTCTGCAGACTCCCAAAACAGGCATTTTCAGCCCATTGCCGGCCTATGGAAGAAACAGCAGTAAGCACAAGGAAATATCTGCTTCTAAATCCAAAACGCAGCTATCTAACAGATCGGTTGTCAATGTGTGCACTCAACTTCCAGAGTTAAACCCGTGTGTGGATTCAGCAGTCTGCAAACTCTTTCTCTGCAGAGTCCCAAAACAGGCGTTTTCAGCCCATTACCAGCATATGGAAGAAACAGCAGTAAGCACAGGGAAATATCTGCTTCTAAATCCAAAACGCAGCAATCTAACAGAACGGTTATCAAAGTGTGCACTCAACTTCCGGAGTTAAACCAGTGTGTGGATTCAGCAGTCTGCAAACACTTTCTCTGCAGAGTCCCAAAACAGGCGTTTTCAGCCCATTACCGGCATATGGAAGAAACAGCAGTAACCCAGGGAAATATCTGCTTCTAAATCCAAAACGCAGCTATCTAACAGAACGGTTGTCAATGTGTGCACGCAACTTCCAGAGGTAAACCCGTGTGTGGATTCAGCAGTCTGCAAACACTTTCTCTGCAGAGTCCCAAAACAGGCGTTTTCAGCCCATTACCGGCATATGGAAGAAACAGCAGTAAGAACAGGGAAATATCTGCTTCTAAATCCAAAACGCAGCTATCTAACAGAACGGTTGTCAATGTGTGCACTCAACTTCCAGAGTTCAACCCGTGTGTGGATTCAGCAGTCTGCAAACTCTTTCTCTGCAGAGTCCCAAAACAGGCGTTTTCAGCCCATTACCGGCATATGGAAGAAACAGCAGTAAGCACAGGGAAATATCTGCTTCTAAATCCAAAATGCAGCTACCTAACAGAACGGTTGTCAATGTGTGCACTCAACTTCCAGAGTTAAACCCGTGTGTGGATTCAGCAGTCTGCAAACACTTTCTCTGCAGAGTCCCAAAACAGGCGTTTTCAGCCAATTACCGGCATATGGAAGAAACAGCAGTAAGCAGAGGGAAATATCTGCTTCTAAATCCAAAACGCAGCTATCTAACAGAACGGTTGTCAATGTGGGCACTCAACTTCCAGAGTTAAACCCGTGTGTGGATTCAGCAGTCTGCAAACACTTTCTGTGCAGAGTCCCAAAACAGGCGTTTTCAGCCCATTACCGGCATATGGAAGAAACAGCAGTAAGCACAGGGAAATATCTGCTTCTAAATCGAAAACGCCGCTATCTAACAGAACGGTTGTCAATGTGGGCACTCAACTTCCAGAGTTAAACCCGTGTGTGGATTCAGCAGTCTGCAAACACTTTCTCTGCAGAGTCCCAAAACAGGCGTTTTCAGCCCATTACCGGCATATGGAAGAAACAGCACTAAGCACAGGGAAATATCTGCTTCTAAATCCAAAACGCAGCTATCTAACAGAACGGTTGTCAATGTGCGCACTCAACTTCCAGAGTTAAACCCGTGTGTGGATTCAGCAATCTGCAAACACTTTCTCTGCAGAGTCCCAAAACAGGCGTTTTCAGCCCATTACCGGCATATGGAAGAAACAGCAGTCAGCACAGGGAAATATCTGCTTCTAAATCCAAAACGCAGCTATCTAACACAACGGTTGTCAATGTGTGCACTCAACTTCCAGAGTTAAACCCGTGTGTGGATTCAGCAGTCTGCAAACACTTTCTCTGCAGACTCCCAAAACAGGCTTTTTTAGCCCATTACCGGCATATGGAAGAAACAGCAGTAAGCACAGGGAAATATCTGCTTCTAAATCCAAAACGCAGCTATCTAACAGAACGGTTGTCAATGTGTGCACTCAACTTCCAGAGTTAAACCCCTGTGTGGATTCAGCAGTCTGCAAACACTTTCTCTGCAGAGTCCCAAAACAGGCGTTTTCAGCCCATTACCGGCATATGGAAGGAACAGCAGGAAGCACAGGGAAATATCTGCTTCTAAATCCAAAACGCAGCTATCTAACAGAACGGTTGTCAATGTGTGCACTCAACTTACAGAGTTAAACCCGTGTGTGGATTCAGCAGTCTGCAAACACTTTCTCTGCCGAGTCCCAAAACAGGCGTTTTCAGCCCGTTACCGGCATATGGAAGAAACAGCAGTAAGCACAGGGAAATAACTGCTTCTAAATCCAAAACGCAGCTATCTAACAGAACGGTTGTCAATGTGTGCACTCAACTTCCAGAGTTAAACCCGTGTGTGGATTCAGCAGTCTGCAAACACTTTCTCTGCAGAGTCCCAAAACAGACGTTTTCAGCCCATTACCGGCATATGGAAGAAACAGCAGTAAGCACAGGGAAATATCTGCTTCTAAATCCAAAACGCAGCTATCTAACAGAACGGTTGTCAATGTGTGCACTCAACTTCCAGAGTTCAACCTGTGTGTGGATTCAGCATTCTGCAAACACTTTCTCTGCAGAGTCCCAAAGCAGACGTTTTCAGCCCATTACCGGCATATGGAAGAAACAGCAGTAAGCACAGGGAAATATCTGCTTCTAAATCCAAAACGCAGCTATCTAACAGAACGGTTGTCAATGTGTGCACTCAACTTCCACAGTTAAACCCGTGTGTGGATTCAGCAGTCTGCAAACACTTTCTCTGCAGGGTCCCAAAACAGGCGTTTTCAGCCCATTACCGGCATATGGAAGAAACAGCAGTAAGCACAGGGAAATATCTGCTTCTAAATCCAAAACGCAGCTATCTAACAGAACGGTTGTCAATGTGTGCACTCAACTTCCAGAGTTAAACCCGTGTGTGAATTCAGCAGTCTGCAAACACTTTCTCTGCATAGTCCCAAAACAGGCGTTTTCAGACCATTACCGGCATATGGAAGAAACAGCAGTAAGCACAGGGAAATATCTGCTTCTAAATCCAAAACACAGCTATCTAACAGGACGGTTGTCAATGTGTGCAATGAACTTCCAGAGTTAAACCCGTGTTTGGATTCAGCAGTCTGCAAACTCTTTCTCTTCAGAGTCCCAAAACAGGCGTTTTCAGACCATTACCGGCATATGGAAGAAACAGCAGTAAGCACAGGGAAATATCTGCTTCTAAATCCAAAACGCAGCTACCTAACAGAACGGTTGTCAATGTGTGCACTCAACTTCCAGAGTTAAACCCGTGTGTGGATTCAGCAGTCTGCAAACACTTTCTCTGCAGAGTCCCAAAACAGGCGTTTTCAGCCCATTACCGGCATATGGAAGAAGCAGCAGTAAGCACAGGGAAATAACTTCTTCTAAATCCAAAACGCAGCTTTTTAGCAGAACGGTTCTCAATGTGGGCACTCAACTTCCAGAGTTAAACCCGTGTGTGGATTCAGCAGTCTGCAAACACTTTCTCTGCAGAGTCCCAAAACAGGCGTTCTCAGCCCATTATCGGCATATGGAAGAAACAGCAGTAAGCTCAGGGAAATATCTGCTTCAAAATCCAAAACGCAACTATCTAACAGAACGGTTGTCAATGTTTGCACTCAACTTCCAAAGTTAAACCCGTGTGTAAATTCAGCAGTCTGCAAACACTTTCTCTGCAGAGTCCTAAAACAGGCGATTTCAGCCCATTACCGGCATATGGAAGAAACAGCAGTAAGCACAGGGAAATATCTGCTTCTAAATCCAAAACGCAGCTACCTATCAGAACGGTTGTCAATGTGTGCACTCAACTTCCAGAGTTAAACCCGTGTGTGGATTCAGCAGTCTGCAAACACTTTCTCTGCAGAGTCTCAAAACAGACGTTTTCAGCCCATTACCGGCATATGGAAGAAACAGCAGTAAGCACAGGGAAATATCTGCTTCTAAATCCAAAACGCAGCTATCTAACAGAACGGTTGTCAATGTGTGCACTCAACTTCCACAGTTAAACCCGTGTGTGGATTCAGCAGTCTGCAAACACTTTCTCTGCAGAGTCCCAAAACAGGCGTTTTCAGCCCATTACCGGCATATGGAAGAAACAGCAGTAAGCACAGGGAAATATCTGCTTCTAAATCCAAAACGCAGCTATCTAACAGAACGGTTGTCAATGTGTGCACTCAACTTCCAGAGTTAAACCCGTGTGTGGATTCAGCAGTCTGCAAACACTTTCTCTGCAGAGTCCCAAAACAGGCGTTTTCAGACCATTACCGGCATATGGAAGAAACAGCAGTAAGCACAGGGAAATATCTGCTTCTAAATCCAAAACGCAGCTATCTAACAGGACGGTTGTCAATGTGTGCACTGAACTTCCAGAGTTAAACCCGTGTGTGGATTCAGCAGTCTGCAAACTCTTTCTCTGCAGAGTCCCAAAACAGGCGTTTTCAGCCCATTACCGGCATATGCAAGAAACAGCAGTAAGCACAGGGAAATATCTGCTTCTAAATCCAAAACGCAGCTACCTAACAGAACGGTTGTCACTGTGTGCACTCAACTTCCAGAGTTAAACCCGTGTGTGGATTCAGCAGTCTGCAAACACTTTCTCTGCAGAGTCCCAAAACAGGCGTTTTCAGCCCATTACCGGCGAATGGAAGAAACAGCAGTAAGCACAGGGAAATATCTGCTTCTAAATCCAAAACGCAGCTATCTAACAGAACGGTTGTCAATGTGTGCACTCAACTTCCAGAGTTAAACCCGTGTGTGGATTCAGCAGTCTGCAAACACTTTCTCTGCAGAGTCCCAAAACAGGCGTTTTCAGCCCATTACCGGCATATGGAAGAAACAGCAGTAAGCACAGGGAAATATCTGCTTCTAAATCCAAAACGCAGCTATCTAGCAGAACGGTTCTCAATGTGGGCACTCAACTTCCAGAGTTAAACCCGTGTGTGGATTCAGCAGTCTGCAAACACTTTCTCTGCAGAGTCCCAAAACAGACGTTCTCAGCCCATTACCGGCATATGGAAGAAACAGCAGTAAGCACAGGGAAATATCTGCTTCAAAATCCAAAACGAAGCTATCTAACAGAACGGTTGTCAATGTGTGCACTCAACTTCCAAAGTTAAACCTGTGTGTAAATTCAGCAGTCTGCAAACACTTTCTCTGCAGAGTCCCAAAACAGGCGATTTCAGCCCATAACCGGCATATGGAAGAAACAGCAGTAAGCACAGGGAAATATCTGCTTCTAAATCCAAAACGCAGCTACCTATCAGAACGGTTGTCAATGTGTGCACTCAACTTCCAGAGTTAAACCCGTGTGTGGATTCAGCAGTCTGCAAACACTTTCTCTGCAGAGTCCCAAAACAGACGTTTTCAGCCCATTACCGGCATATGGAAGAAACAGCAGTAAGCACAGGGAAATATCTGCTTCTAAATCCAAAACGCAGCTATCTAACAGAACGGTTGTCAATGTGTGCACTCAACTTCCAGAGTTAAACCCGTGTGTGGATTCAGCAGTCTGCAAACACTTTCTCTGCAGAGTCCCAAAACAGGCGTTTTCAGCCCTTTACCGGCATATGGAAGAAACAGCAGTAAGCACAGGGAACTATCTGCTTCTAAATCCAAAACGCAGCTATCTAACAGAACGGTTGTCAATGTGTGCACTCAACTTCCAGAGTTAAACGCGTGTGTGGATTCAGCAGTCTGCAAATACTTTCTCTGCAGAGTCCCAAAACAGGCGTTTTCAGACCATTACTGGCATATGGAAGAAACAGCAGTAAGCACAGGGAAATATCTGCTTCTAAATCCAAAACGCAGCTATCTAACAGGACGGTTGTCAATGTGTGCACTGAACTTCCAGAGTTAAACCCGTGTGTGGATTCAGCAGTCTGCAAACTCTTTCTCTGCAGAGTCCCAAAACAGGCGTTTTCAGCCCATTACCGGCATATGGAAGAAACAGCAGTAAGCACAGGGAAATATCTGCTTCTAAATCCAAAACGCAGCTACCTATCAGAATGGTTGTCAATGTGTGCACTCAACTTCCAGAGTTAAACCCGTGTGTGGATTCAGCAGTCTGCAAACAATTTCTCTGCAGAGTCCCAAAACAGGCGTTTTCAGCCCATTACCGGCATATGGAAGAAACAGCAGTAAGCAAAGGGAAATATCTGCTTCTAAATCCAAAACGCAGCTATCTAACAGAACGGTTGTCAATGTGTGCACTCAACTTCCAGAGTTAAACCCGTGTGTGGATTCAGCAGTCTGCAAACACTTTCTCTGCAGAGTCCCAAAACAGGCGTTCTCAGCCCATTATCGGCATATGGAAGAAACAGCAGTCAGCACAGGGAAATATCTGCTTCTAAATCCAAAACGCAGCTATCTAACAGAACGGTTGTCAATGTGTGCACTCAACTTCCAGAGTTAAACCCGTGTGTGGATTCAGCAGTCTGCAAACACTTTCTCTGCAGAGTCCCAAAACAGGCGTTTTCGGCCCATTACCGGCATATGGAAGGAACAGCAGTAAGCATAGGGAAATATCTGCTTCTAAATCGAAAACACAGCTATCTAACAGAACGGTTGTCAATGTGTGCACTAAAATTCCAGAGTTAAACCCGTGTGTGGATTCAGCAGTCTGCAAACACTTTCTCTGAAGAGTCCCAAAACAGGCGTTTTCGGCCCATTACCGGCATATGGAAGAAACAGCAGTAAGCACAAGGAAATATCTGCTTCAAAATCCAAAACGCAGCTATCTAACAGAACGGTTGTCAATGTGTGCACTCAACTTCCACAGTTAAACCCGTGTGTAAATTCAGCAGTCTGCAAACACTTTCTCTGCAGAGTCCCAAAACAGGCGATTTCAGCCCATTACCGGCATATGGAAGAAACAGCAGTAAGCACAGGGAAATATCTGCTTCTAAATCCAAAACGCAGCTACCTAACAGAACGGTTGTCAATGTGTGCACTCAACTTCCAGAGTTAAACCCGTGTGTGGATTCAGCCGTCTGCAAACACTGTCTCTGCAGAGTCCCAAAACAGGCGTTTTCAGCCCATTACCGGCATATGGAAGAAACAGCAGTAAGCACAGGGAAATATCTGCTTCTAAATCCAAAACGCAGCTATCTAACAGAACGGTTGTCAATGTGTGCACTCAACTTCCAGAGTTAACCCCGTGTGTGGATTCAGCAGTCTGCAAACACTTTCTCTGCAGAGTCCCAAAACAGGCGTTTTCAGACCATTACCAGCATATGGAGGAAACTGCAGTAAGCACAGGGAAATATCTGCTTCTAATTCCAAAACGCAGCTACCTAACAAAACGGTTGTCAATGTGTGCACTCAACTTCCAGAGTTAAACCCGTGTGTGGATTCAGCAGTCTGCAAACACTTTCTCTGCAGAGTCCCAAAACAGGCGTTTTCAGCCCATTACCGGCATATGGAAGAAACAGCAGTAAGCACAGGGAAATATCTGCTTCTAAATCCAAAACGCAGCTATCTAACAGAACGGTTGTCAATGTGTGCACTCAACTTCCAGAGTTAAACCCGTGTGTAAATTCAGCAGTCTGCAAACACTTTCTCTGCAGAGTCCCAAAACAGGCGATTTCAGCCCATTACCGGCATATGGAAGAAACAGCAGTAAGCACAGGGAAATATCTGCTTCTAAATCCAAAACGCAGCTATCTAACAGAACGGTTGTCAATGTGTGCACTCAACTTCCAGAGTTAAACCCGTGTGTGGATTCAGCAGTCTGCAAACACTTTCTCTGCAGAGTCCCAAAACAGGCGTTTTCAGCCCATTACCGGCATATGGAAGAAACAGCAGTAAGCACAGGGAATATATCTGCTTCTAAATCCAAAACGAATCTATCTAACAGAACGGTTGTCAATGTGTGCACTCAACTTCCAGAGTTAAACCCGTGTGTGGATTCAGCAGTCTGCAAACACTTTCTCTGCAGAGTCCCAAAACAGGCGTTTTCAGCCCATTACCGGCATATGGAAGAAACAGCAGTAAGCACAGGGAAATATCTGCTTTTAAATCGAAAACGCAGCTATCTAACAGAACGGTTGTCAATGTGTGCACTCAACTTCCAGAGTTAAACCCGTGTGTGGATTCAGCAGTCTGCAAACACTTTCTCTGCAGAGTCCCAAAACAGGCGTTTTCAGCCCTTTACCGGCATATGGAAGAAACAGCAGTAAGCACAGGGAAATATGTACTTCCAAATCCAAAACGCAGCTATCTAACAGAACGGTTGTCAATGTGTGCACTCAACTTCCAGAGTTAAACCCGTGTGTGGATTCAGCAGTCTGCAAACACTTTCTCTGCAGAGTCCCAAAACAGGCGTTTTCAGCCCATTACCGGCATATGGAAGAAACAGCAGTAAGCACAGGGAAATATCTGCTTCTAAATCCAAAACGCAGCTATCTAACAGAACGGTTGTCAATGTGTGCACTCAACTTCCAGAGTTAAACCCGTGTGTGGATTCAGCAGTCTGCAAACACTTTCTCTGCAGAGTCCCAAAACAGGCGTTTTCAGCCCATTACCGGCATATGGAAGAAACAGCAGTAAGCACAGGGAAATATCTGCTTCTAAATCCAAAACGCAGCTATCTAACAGAACGGTTGTCAATGTGTGCACTCAACTTAAAGATTTAAACCCGTGTGTGGATTCAGCAGTCTGCAAACACTTTCTCTGCAGAGTCGCAAACAGGCGTTTTCAGCCCCTTACCGGCATATGGAAGAAACAGCAGTAAGCACAGGGAAATATCTGCTTCTAAATCCAAAACGCAGCTATCTAACAGAACGGTTGTCAATGTGTGCACTCAACTTCCAGAGTTAACCCCGTGTGTGGATTCAGCAGTCTGCAAACACTTTCTCTGCATAGTCCCAAAACAGGCGTTTTCAGACCATTACCAGCATATGGAGGAAACTGCAGTAAGCACAGGGAAATATCTGCTTCTAATTCCAAAACGCAGCTACCTAACAGAACGGTTGTCAATGTGTGCACTCAACTTCCAGAGTTAAACCCGTGTGTGGATTCAGCAGTCTGCAAACACTTTCTCTGCAGAGTCCCAAAACAGGCGTTTTCAGCCCATTACCGGCATATGGAAGAAACAGCAGTAAGCACAGGGAAATATCTGCTTCTAAATCCAAAACGCAGCTATCTAACAGAACGGTTGTCAATGTGTGCACTCAACTTCCAGAGTTAAACCCGTGTGTGGATTCAGCAGTCTGCAAACACTTTCTCTGCAGAGTCCCAAAACAGGCGTTTTCAGCCCATTACCGGCATATGGAAGAAACAGCAGTAAGCACAGGGAAATATCTGCTTCTAAATCCAAAACGCAGCTATCTAACAGAACGGTTGTCAATGTGTGCACTCAACTTAAAGATTTAAACCCGTGTGTGGATTCAGCAGTCTGCAAACACTTTCTCTGCAGAGTCGCAAACAGGCGTTTTCAGCCCCTTACCGGCATATGGAAGAAACAGCAGTAAGCACAGGGAAATATCTGCTTCTAAATCCAAAACGCAGCTATCTAACAGAAAGGTTGTCAATGTGTGCACTCAACTTCCAGAGTTAACCCCGTGTGTGGATTCAGCAGTCTGCAAACACTTTCTCTGCATAGTCCCAAAACAGGCGTTTTCAGACCATTACCAGCATATGGAGGAAACTGCAGTAAGCACAGGGAAATATCTGCTTCTAATTCCAAAACGCAGCTACCTAACAGAACGGTTGTCAATGTGTGCACTCAACTTCCAGAGTTAAACCCGAGTGTGGATTCAGCAGTCTGCAAACACTTTCTCTGCAGAGTCCCAAAACAGGCGTTTTCAGCCCATTACCGGCATATGCAAGAAACAGCAGTAAGCACAGGGAAATATCTGCTTCTAAATCCAAAACGCAGCTATCTAACAGAACGGTTGTCAATGTGTGCACTCAACTTCCAGAGTTAAACCCATGTGTGGATTCAGCAGTCTGCAAACACTTTCTGTGCAGAGTCCCAAAACAGGCGTTTTCAGGCCATTACCGGCATATGGAAGAAACAGCAGTAAGCACAGGGAAATATCTGCTTCTAAATCCAAAACGCAGCTATCTAGCAGAACGGTTCTCAATGTGGGCACTCAACTTCCAGAGTTAAACCCGTGTGTGGATTCAGCAGTCTGCAAACACTTTCTCTGCAGAATCACAAAACAGGCGTTCTCAGCCCATTATCGGCATATGGAAGAAACAGCAGTAAGCACAGGGAAATATCTGCTTCAAAATCCAAAACGCAGCTATCTAACAGAACGGTTGTCAATGTGTGCACTCAACTTCCAGAGTTAAACCCGTGTGTAAATTCAGCAGTCTGCAAACACTTTCTCTGCATAGTCCCAAAACAGGCGATTTCAGCCCATTACCGGCATATGGAAGAAACAGCAGTAAGCACAGGGAAATATCTGCTTCTAAATCCAAAACGCAGCTATCTAACAGAACGGTTGTCAATGTGTGCACTCAACTTCCAGAGTTAACCCGTGTGTGGATTCAGCAGTCTGCAAACACTTTCTGTGCAGAGTCCCAAAACAGGCGTTTTCAGCCCATTACCAGCATATGGAAGAAACAGCAGTAAGCACAGGGAAATATCTGCTTCTAAATCCAAAACGCAGCCATCTAACAGAACGGTTGTCAATGTGTGCACTCAACTTCCAGAGTTAAACCCGTGTGTGGATTCAGCAGTCTGCAAACACTTTCTCTGCAGAGTCGCAAAACAGGCGTTTTCAGCCCATTACCGGCATATGGAAGAAACAGCAGTAAGCACAGGGAAATATCTGCTTCCAAATCGAAAACGCAGCTATCTAACAGAACGGTTGTCAATGTGTGCACTCAACTTCCATGGTTAAATCCGTGTGTGGATTCAGCAGTCTGCAAACACTTTCTCTGCAGAGTCCCAAAACAGGCGTTTTCAGCCCATTACCGGCATATGGAAGAAACAGCAGTAAGCACAGGGAAATATGTACTTCCAAATCCAAAACGCAGCTATCTAACAGAACGGTTGCCTATGTGTGCACTCAACTTCCAGAGTTAAACCCGTGTGTGGATTCAGCAGTCTGCAAACACTTTCTCTGCAGAGTCCCAAAACAGGCGTTTTCAGCCCATTACCGGCATATGGAAGAAACAGCAGTAAGCACAGGGAAATATGTACTTCCAAATCCAAAACGCAGCTATCTAACAGAACGGTTGCCAATGTGTGCACTCAACTTCCAGAGTTAAACCCGTGTGTGGATTCAGCAGTCTGCAAACACTTTCTCTGCAGAGTCCCAAAACAGGCGTTTTCAGCCCATTACCGGCATATGGAAGAAACAGCAGTAAGCACAGGGAAATATCTGCTTCTAAATCCAAAACGCAGCTATCTAACAGAACGGTTGTCAATGTGTGCACTCAACTTCCAGAGTTAAACCCGTGTGTGGATTCAGCAGTCTGCAAACACTTTCTCTGCAGAGTCCCAAAACAGGCGTTTTCAGCCCATTACCGGCATATGGAAGAAACAGCAGTAAGCACAGGGAAATATCTGCTTCTAAATCCAAAACGCAGCTATCTAACAGAACGGTTGTCAATGTGTGCACTCAACTTCCAGAGTTAACCCCGTGTGTGGATTCAGCAGTCTGCAAACACTTTCTCTGCATAGTCCCAAAACAGGCGTTTTCAGACCATTACCAGCATATGGAGGAAACTGCAGTAAGCACAGGGAAATATCTGCTTCTAATTCCAAAACGCAGCTACCTAACAGAACGGTTGTCAATGTGTGCACTCAACTTCCAGAGTTAAACCCGTGTGTGGATTCAGCAGTCTGCAAACACTTTCTCTGCAGAGTCCCAAAACAGGCGTTTTCAGCCCATTACCGGCATATGGAAGAAACAGCAGTAAGCACAGGGAAATATCTGCTTCTAAATCCAAAACGCAGCTATCTAACAGAACGGTTGTCAATGTGTGCACTCAACTTCCAGAGTTAAACCCGTGTGTGGATTCAGCAGTCTGCAAACACTTTCTGTGCAGAGTCCCAAAACAGGCGTTTTCAGGCCATTACCGGCATATGGAAGAAACAGCAGTAAGCACAGGGAAATATCTGCTTCTAAATCCAAAACGCAGCTATCTAGCAGAACGGTTCTCAATGTGGGAACTCAACTTCCAGAGTTAAACCCGTGTGTGGATTCAGCAGTCTGCAAACACTTTCTCTGCAGAGTCACAAAACAGGCGTTTTCAGCCCATTATCGGCATATGGAAGAAACAGCAGTAAGCACAGGGAAATATCTGCTTCAAAATCCAAAACGCAGCTATCTAACAGAACGGTTGTCAATGTGTGCACTCAACTTCCAGAGTTAAACCCGTGTGTAAATTCAGCAGTCTGCAAACACTTTCTCTGCAGAGTCCCAAAACAGGCGATTTCAGCCCATTACCGGCATATGGAAGAAACAGCAGTAAGCACAGGGAAATATCTGCTTCTAAATCCAAAACGCAGCTATCTAACAGAACGGTTGTCAATGTGTGCACTCAACTTCCAGAGTTAAACCCGTGTGTGGATTCAGCAGTCTGCAAACACTTTCTGTGCAGAGTCCCAAAACAGGCGTTTTCAGCCCATTACCAGCATATGGAAGAAACAGCAGTAAGCACAGGGAATTATCTGCTTCTAAATCCAAAACGCATCTATCTAACAGAACGGTTGTCAATGTGTGCACTCAACTTCCAGAGTTAAACCCGTGTGTGGATTCAGCAGTCTGCAAACACTTTCTCTGCAGAGTCGCAAAACAGGCGTTTTCAGCCCATTACCGGCATATGGAAGAAACAGCAGTAAGCACAGGGAAATATCTGCTTCCAAATCGAAAACGCAGCTATCTAACAGAACGGTTGTCAATGTGTGCACTCAACTTCCATGGTTAAACCCGTGTGTGGATTCAGCAGTCTGCAAACACTTTCTCTGCAGAGTCCCAAAACAGGCGTTTTCAGCCCATTACCGGCATATGGAAGAAACAGCAGTAAGCACAGGGAAATATGTACTTCCAAATCCAAAACGCAGCTATCTAACAGAACGGTTGTCAATGTGTGCACTCAACTTCCAGAGTTAAACCCGTGTGTGGATTCAGCAGTCTGCAAACACTTTCTCTGCAGAGTCCCAAAACAGGCGTTTTCAGCCCATTACCGGCATATGGAAGAAACAGCAGTAAGCACAGGGAAATATCTGCTTTTAAATCCAAAACGCAGCTATCTAACAGAACGGTTGTCAATGTGTGCACTCAACTTCCAGAGTTAAACCCGTGTGTGGATTCAGCAGTCTGCAAACACTTTCTCTGCAGAGTCCCAAAACAGGCGTTTTCAGACCATTACCGGCATATGGAAGAAACAGCAGTAAGCACAGGGAAATATCTGCTTCTAAATCCAAAACGCAGCTATCTAACAGGACGGTTGTCAATGTGTGCACTGAACTTCCAGAGTTAAACCCGTGTGTGGATTCAGCAGTCTGCAAACTCTTTCTCTGCAGAGTCCCAAAACAGGCGTTTTCAGCCCATTACCGGCATATGCAAGAAACAGCAGTAAGCACAGGGAAATATCTGCTTCTAAATCCAAAACGCAGCTACCTAACAGAACGGTTGTCAATGTGTGCACTCAACTTCCAGAGTTAAACCCGTGTGTGGATTCAGCAGTCTGCAAACACTTTCTCTGCAGAGTCCCAAAACAGGCGTTTTCAGCCCATTACCGGCGTATGGAAGAAACAGCAGTAAGCACAGGGAAATATCTGCTTCTAAATCCAAAACGCAGCTATCTAACAGAACGGTTGTCAATGTGTGCACTCAACTTCCAGAGTTAAACCCGTGTGTGGATTCAGCAGTCTGCAAACACTTTCTCTGCAGAGTCCCAAAACAGGCGTTTTCAGCCCATTACCGGCATATGGAAGAAACAGCAGTAAGCACAGGGAAATATCTGCTTCTAAATCCAAAACGCAGCTATCTAACAGAACGGTTGTCAATGTGTGCACTCAACTTCCAGAGTTAAACCCGTGTGTAAATTCAGCAGTCTGCAAACACTTTCTCTGCAGAGTCCCAAAACAGGCGATTTCAGCCCATTACCGGCATATGGAAGAAACAGCAGTAAGCACAGGGAAATATCTGCTTCTAAATCCAAAACGCAGCTATCTAACAGAACGGTTGTCAATGTGTGCACTCAACTTCCAGAGTTAAACCCGTGTGTGGATTCAGCAGTCTGCAAACACTTTCTCTGCAGAGTCCCAAAACAGGCGTTTTCAGCCCATTACCGGCATATGGAAGAAACAGCAGTAAGCACAGGGAATATATCTGCTTCTAAATCCAAAACGCATCTATCTAACAGAACGGTTGTCAATGTGTGCACTCAACTTCCAGAGTTAAACCCGTGTGTGGATTCAGCAGTCTGCAAACACTTTCTCTGCAGAGTCGCAAAACAGGCGTTTTCAGCCCATTACCGGCATATGGAAGAAACAGCAGTAAGCACAGGGAAATATCTGCTTCTAAATCCAAAACGCAGCTATCTAACAGAACGGTTGTCAATGTGTGCACTCAACTTCCAGAGTTAAACCCGTGTGTGGATTCAGCAGTCTGCAAACACTTTCTCTGCAGAGTCCCAAAACAGGCGTTTTCAGCCCTTTACCGGCATATGGAAGAAACAGCAGTAAGCACAGGGAAATATGTACTTCCAAATCCAAAACGCAGCTATCTAACAGAACGGTTGTCAATGTGTGCACTCAACTTCCAGAGTTAAACCCGTGTGTGGATTCAGCAGTCTGCAAACACTTTCTCTGCAGAGTCCCAAAACAGGCGTTTTCAGCCCATTACCGGCATATGGAAGAAACAGCAGTAAGCACAGGGAAATATCTGCTTCTAAATCCAAAACGCAGCTATCTAACAGAACGGTTGTCAATGTGTGCACTCAACTTCCAGAGTTAAACCCGTGTGTGGATTCAGCAGTCTGCAAACACTTTCTGTGCAGAGTCCCAAAACAGGCGTTTTCAGCCCATTACCGGCATATGGAAGAAACAGCAGTAAGCACAGGGAAATATCTGCTTCTAAATCCAAAACGCAGCTATCTAGCAGAACGGTTCTCAATGTGGGCACTCAACTTCCAGAGTTAAACCCGTGTGTGGATTCAGCAGTCTGCAAACACTTTCTCTGCAGAGTCACAAAACAGGCGTTCTCAGCCCATTATCGGCATATGGAAGAAACAGCAGTAAGCACAGGGAAATATCTGCTTCAAAATCCAAAACGCAGCTATCTAACAGAACGGTTGTCAATGTGTGCACTCA
The DNA here is from genome assembly GCF_030222135.1 of Aotus nancymaae. Taxonomy (NCBI): domain Eukaryota; kingdom Metazoa; phylum Chordata; class Mammalia; order Primates; family Aotidae; genus Aotus; species Aotus nancymaae. The sequence continues at coordinate 229,680 of NW_026988696.1, forward strand.
ACTTCCAGAGTTAAACCCGTGTGTAAATTCAGCAGTCTGCAAACACTTTCTCTGCATAGTCCCAAAACAGGCGATTTCAGCCCATTACCGGCATATGGAAGAAACAGCAGTAAGCACAGGGAAATATCTGCTTCTAAATCCAAAACGCAGCTATCTAACAGAACGGTTGTCAATGTGTGCACTCAACTTCCAGAGTTAAACCCGTGTGTGGATTCAGCAGTCTGCAAACACTTTCTGTGCAGAGTCCCAAAACAGGCGTTTTCAGCCCATTACCAGCATATGGAAGAAACAGCAGTAAGCACAGGGAAATATCTGCTTCTAAATCCAAAACGCAGCTATCTAACAGAACGGTTGTCAATGTGTGCACTCAACTTCCAGAGTTAAACCCGTGTGTGGATTCAGCAGTCTGCAAACACTTTCTCTGCAGAGTCGCAAAACAGGCGTTTTCAGCCCATTACCGGCATATGGAAGAAACAGCAGTAAGCACAGGGAAATATCTGCTTCCAAATCGAAAACGCAGCTATCTAACAGAACGGTTGTCAATGTGTGCACTCAACTTCCATGTTTAAACCCGTGTGTGGATTCAGCAGTCTGCAAACACTTTCTCTGCAGAGTCCCAAAACAGGCGTTTTCAGCCCATTACCGGCATATGGAAGAAACAGCAGTAAGCACAGGGAAATATGTACTTCCAAATCCAAAACGCAGCTATCTAACAGAACGGTTGTCAATGTGTGCACTCAACTTCCAGAGTTAAACCCGTGTGTGGATTCAGCAGTCTGCAAACACTTTCTCTGCAGAGTCCCAAAACAGGCGTTTTCAGCCCATTACCGGCATATGGAAGAAACAGCAGTAAGCACAGGGAAATATCTGCTTCTAAATCCAAAACGCAGCTATCTAACAGAATGGTTGTCAATGTGTGCACTCAACTTCCAGAGTTAAACCCGTGTGTGGATTCAGCAGTCTGCAAACACTTTCTCTGCAGAGTCCCAAAACAGGCGTTTTCAGCCCATTACCGGCATATGGAAGAAACAGCAGTAAGCACAGGGAAATATCTGCTTCTAAATCCAAAACGCAGCTATCTAACAGAACGGTTGTCAATGTGTGCACTCAACTTCCAGAGTTAAACCCGTGTGTGGATTCAGCAGTCTGCAAACACTTTCTCTGCAGAGTCGCAAACAGGCGTTTTCAGCCCCTTACCGGCATATGGAAGAAACAGCAGTAAGCACAGGGAAATATCTGCTTCTAAATCCAAAACGCAGCTATCTAACAGAACGGTTGTCAATGTGTGCACTCAACTTCCAGAGTTAACCCCGTGTGTGGATTCAGCAGTCTGCAAACACTTTCTCTGCATAGTCCCAAAACAGGCGTTTTCAGACCATTACCAGCATATGGAGGAAACTGCAGTAAGCACAGGGAAATATCTGCTTCTAATTCCAAAACGCAGCTACCTAACAGAATGGTTGTCATTGTGTGCACTCAACTTCCAGAGTTCAACCCGTGTGTGGATTCAGCAGTCTGCAAACACTTTCTCTGCAGAGTCCCAAAACAGGCGTTTTCAGCCCATTACCGGCATATGGAAGAAACAGCAGTAAGCACAGGGAAATATCTGCTTCTAAATCCAAAACGCAGCTATCTAACAGAACGGTTGTCAATGTGTGCACTCAACTTCCAGAGTTAAACCCGTGTGTGGATTCAGCAGTCTGCAAACACTTTCTGTGCAGAGTCCCAAAACAGGCGTTTTCAGGCCATTACCGGCATATGGAAGAAACAGCAGTAAGCACAGGGAAATATCTGCTTCTAATTCCAAAACGCAGCTATCTAGCAGAACGGTTCTCAATGTGGGCACTCAACTTCCAGAGTTAAACCCGTGTGTGGATTCAGCAGTCTGCAAACACTTTCTCTGCAGAGTCACAAAACAGGCGTTCTCAGCCCATTATCGGCATATGGAAGAAACAGCAGTAAGCACAGGGAAATAGCTGCTTCTAAATCCAAAACGCAGCTTTCTAACAGAACGGTTGTCAATGTGTGCACTCAACTTCCAGAGTTAAACCCGTGTGTAAATTCAGCAGTCTGCAAACACTTTCTCTGCAGAGTCCCAAAACAGGCGATTTCAGCCCATTACCGGCATATGGAAGAAACAGCAGTAAGCACAGGGAAATATCTGCTTCTAAATCCAAAACGCAGCTATCTAACAGAACGGTTGTCAATGTGTGCACTCAACTTCCAGAGTTAAACCCGTGTGTGGATTCAGCAGTCTGCAAACACTTTCTGTGCAGAGTCCCAAAACAGGCGTTTTCAGCCCATTACCAGCATATGGAAGAAACAGCAGCAAGCACAGGGAAATATCTGCTTCTAAATCCAAAACGCATCTATCTAACAGAACGGTTGTCAATGTGTGCACTCAACTTCCAGAGTTAAACCCGTGTGTGGATTCAGCAGTCTGCAAACACTTTCTCTGCAGAGTCGCAAAACAGGCGTTTTCAGCCCATTACCGGCATATGGAAGAAACAGCAGTAAGCACAGGGAAATATCTGCTTCCAAATCGAAAACGCAGCTATCTAACAGAACGGTTGTCAATGTGTGCACTCAACTTCCATGGTTAAACCCGTGTGTGGATTCAGCAGTCTGCAAACACTTTCTCTGCAGAGTCCCAAAACAGGCGTTTTCAGCCCATTACCGGCATATGGAAGAAACAGCAGTAAGCACAGGGAAATATGTACTTCCAAATCCAAAACGCAGCTATCTAACAGAACGGTTGTCAATGTGTGCACTCAACTTCCAGAGTTAAACCCGTGTGTGGATTCAGCAGTCTGCAAACACTTTCTCTGCAGAGTCCCAAAACAGGCGTTTTCAGCCCATTACCGGCATATGGAAGAAACAGCAGTAAGCCCAGGGAAATATCTGCTTCTAAATCCAAAACGCAGCTATCTAACAGAACGGTTGTCAATGTGTGCACTCAACTTCCAGAGTTAAACCCGTGTGTGGATTCAGCAGTCTGCAAACACTTTCTCTGCAGAGTCCCAAAACAGGCGTTTTCAGCCCATTACCGGCATATGGAAGAAACAGCAGTAAGCACAGGGAAATATCTGCTTCTAAATCCAAAACGCAGCTATCTAACAGAACGGTTGTCAATGTGTGCACTCAACTTCCAGAGTTAAACCCGTGTGTGGATTCAGCAGTCTGCAAACACTTTCTGTGCAGAGTCCCAAAACAGGCGTTTTCAGCCCATTACCGGCATATGGAAGAAACAGCAGTAAGCACAGGGAAATATCTGCTTCTAAATCCAAAACGCAGATATCTAACAGAACGGTTGTCAATGTGTGCACTCAATTTAAAGATTTAAACCCGTGTGTGGATTCAGCAGTCTGCAAACACTTTCTCTGCAGAGTCGCAAACAGGCGTTTTCAGCCCCTTACCGGCATATGGAAGAAACAGCAGTAAGCACAGGGAAATATCTGCTTTTAATCCAAAACGCAGCTATCTAGCAGAACGGTTCTCAATGTGGGCACTCAACTTCCAGAGTTAAACCCGTGTGTGGATTCAGCAGTCTGCAAACACTTTCTCTGCAGAGTCACAAAACAGGCGTTCTCAGCCCATTATCGGCATATGGAAGAAACAGCAGTAAGCACAGGGAAATATCTGCTTCAAAATCCAAAACGCAGCTATATAACAGAACGGTTGTCAATGTGTGCACTCAACTTCCAGAGTTAAACCCGTGTGTAAATTCAGCAGTCTGCAAACACTTTCTCTGCATAGTCCCAAAACAGGCGATTTCAGCCCATTACCGGCATATGGAAGAAACAGCAGTAAGCACAGGGAAATATCTGCTTCTAAATCCAAAACGCAGCTATCTAACAGAACGGTTGTCAATGTGTGCACTCAACTTCCAGAGTTAAACCCGTGTGTGGATTCAGCAGTCTGCAAACACTTTCTGTGCAGAGTCCCAAAACAGGCGTTTTCAGCCCATTACCAGCATATGGAAGAAACAGCAGTAAGCACAGGGAAATATCTGCTTCTAAATCCAAAACGCAGCTATCTAACAGAACGGTTGTCAATGTGTGCACTCAACTTCCAGAGTTAAACCCGTGTGTGGATTCAGCAGTCTGCAAACACTTTCTCTGCAGAGTCGCAAAACAGGCGTTTTCAGCCCATTACCGGCATATGGAAGAAACAGCAGTAAGCACAGGGAAATATCTGCTTCCAAATCGAAAACGCAGCTATCTAACAGAACGGTTGTCAATGTGTGCACTCAACTTCCATGGTTAAACCCGTGTGTGGATTCAGCAGTCTGCAAACACTTTCTCTGCAGAGTCCCAAAACAGGCGTTTTCAGCCCATTACCGGCATATGGAAGAAACAGCAGTAAGCACAGGGAAATATGTACTTCCAAATCCAAAACGCAGCTATCTAACAGAACGGTTGTCAATGTGTGCACTCAACTTCCAGAGTTAAACCCGTGTGTGGATTCAGCAGTCTGCAAACACTTTCTCTGCAGAGTCCCAAAACAGGCGTTTTCAGCCCATTACCGGCATATGGAAGAAACAGCAGTAAGCACAGGGAAATATCTGCTTCTAAATCCAAAACGCAGCTATCTAACAGAACGGTTGTCAATGTGTGCACTCAACTTCCAGAGTTAAACCCGTGTGTGGATTCAGCAGTCTGCAAACACTTTCTCTGCAGAGTCCCAAAACAGGCGTTTTCAGCCCATTACCGGCATATGGAAGAAACAGCAGTAAGCACAGGGAAATATCTGCTTCTAAATCCAAAACGCAGCTATCTAACAGAACGGTTGTCAATGTGTGCACTCAACTTCCAGAGTTAAACCCGTGTGTGGATTCAGCAGTCTGCAAACACTTTCTCTGCAGAGTCCCAAAACAGGCGTTTTCAGCCCATTACCGGCATATGGAAGAAACAGCAGTAAGCACAGGGAAATATCTGCTTCTAAATCCAAAACGCAGCTATCTAACAGAACGGTTGTCAATGTGTGCACTCAACTTCCAGAGTTAAACCCGTGTGTGGATTCAGCAGTCTGCAAACACTTTCTCTGCAGAGTCGCAAACAGGCGTTTTCAGCCCCTTACCGGCATATGGAAGAAACAGCAGTAAGCACAGGGAAATATCTGCTTCTAAATCCAAAACGCAGCTATCTAACAGAACGGTTGTCAATGTGTGCACTCAACTTCCAGAGTTAACCCCGTGTGTGGATTCAGCAGTCTGCAAACACTTTCTCTGCATAGTCCCAAAACAGGCGTTTTCAGACCATTACCAGCATATGGAGGAAACTGCAGTAAGCACAGGGAAATATCTGCTTCTAATTCCAAAACGCAGCTACCTAACAGAACGGTTGTCAATGTGTGCACTCAACTTCCAGAGTTAAACCCGTGTGTGGATTCAGCAGTCTGCAAACACTTTCTCTGCAGAGTCCCAAAACAGGCGTTTTCAGCCCATTACCGGCATATGGAAGAAACAGCAGTAAGCACAGGGAAATATCTGCTTCTAAATCCAAAACGCAGCTATCTAACAGAACGGTTGTCAATGTGTGCACTCAACTTCCAGAGTTAAACCCGTGTGTGGATTCAGCAGTCTGCAAACACTTTCTGTGCAGAGTCCCAAAACAGGCGTTTTCAGGCCATTACCGGCATATGGAAGAAACAGCAGTAAGCACAGGGAAATATCTGCTTCTAAATCCAAAACGCAGCTATCTAGCAGAACGGTTCTCAATGTGGGAACTCAACTTCCAGAGTTAAACCCGTGTGTGGATTCAGCAGTCTGCAAACACTTTCTCTGCAGAGTCACAAAACAGGCGTTCTCAGCCCCTTATCGGCATATGGAAGAAACAGCAGTAAGCACAGGGAAATATCTGCTTCAAAATCCAAAACGCAGCTATCTAACAGAACGGTTGTCAATGTGTGCACTCAACTTCCAGAGTTAAACCCGTGTGTAAATTCAGCAGTCTGCAAACACTTTCTCTGCAGAGTCCCAAAACAGGCGATTTCAGCCCATTACCGGCATATGGAAGAAACAGCAGTAAGCACAGGGAAATATCTGCTTCTAAATCCAAAACGCAGCTATCTAACAGAACGGTTGTCAATGTGTGCACTCAACTTCCAGAGTTAAACCCGTGTGTGGATTCAGCAGTCTGCAAACACTTTCTGTGCAGAGTCCCAAAACAGCCGTTTTCAGCCCATTACCAGCATATGGAAGAACAGCAGTAAGCACAGGGAATTATCTGCTTCTAAATCCAAAACGCATCTATCTAACAGAACGGTTGTCAATGTGTGCACTCAACTTCCAGAGTTAAACCCGTGTGTGGATTCAGCAGTCTGCAAACACTTTCTCTGCAGAGTCGCAAAACAGGCGTTTTCAGCCCATTACCGGCATATGGAAGAAACAGCAGTAAGCACAGGGAAATATCTGCTTCCAAATCGAAAACGCAGCTATCTAACAGAACGGTTGTCAATGTGTGCACTCAACTTCCATGGTTAAACCCGTGTGTGGATTCAGCAGTCTGCAAACACTTTCTCTGCAGAGTCCCAAAACAGGCGTTTTCAGCCCATTACCGGCATATGGAAGAAACAGCAGTAAGCACAGGGAAATATGTACTTCCAAATCCAAAACGCAGCTATCTAACAGAACGGTTGTCAATGTGTGCACTCAACTTCCAGAGTTAAACCCGTGTGTGGATTCAGCAGTCTGCAAACACTTTCTCTGCAGAGTCCCAAAACAGGCGTTTTCAGCCCATTACCGGCATATGGAAGAAACAGCAGTAAGCACAGGGAAATATCTGCTTCTAAATCCAAAACGCAGCTATCTAACAGAATGGTTGTCAATGTGTGCACTCAACTTCCAGAGTTAAACCCGTGTGTGGATTCAGCAGTCTGCAAACACTTTCTCTGCAGAGTCCCAAAACAGGCGTTTTCAGCCCATTACCGGCATATGGAAGAAACAGCAGTAAGCACAGGGAAATATCTGCTTCTAAATCCAAAACGCAGCTATCTAACAGAACGGTTGTCAATGTGTGCACTCAACTTCCAGAGTTAAACCCGTGTGTGGATTCAGCAGTCTGCAAACACTTTCTCTGCAGAGTCGCAAACAGGCGTTTTCAGCCCCTTACCGGCATATGGAAGAAACAGCAGTAAGCACAGGGAAATATCTGCTTCTAAATCCAAAACGCAGCTATCTAACAGAACGGTTGTCAATGTGTGCACTCAACTTCCAGAGTTAACCCCGTGTGTGGATTCAGCAGTCTGCAAACACTTTCTCTGCATAGTCCCAAAACAGGCGTTTTCAGACCATTACCAGCATATGGAGGAAACTGCAGTAAGCACAGGGAAATATCTGCTTCTAATTCCAAAACGCAGCTACCTAACAGAATGGTTGTCATTGTGTGCACTCAACTTCCAGAGTTCAACCCGTGTGTGGATTCAGCAGTCTGCAAACACTTTCTCTGCAGAGTCCCAAAACAGGCGTTTTCAGCCCATTACCGGCATATGGAAGAAACAGCAGTAAGCACAGGGAAATATCTGCTTCTAAATCCAAAACGCAGCTATCTAACAGAACGGTTGTCAATGTGTGCACTCAACTTCCAGAGTTAAACCCGTGTGTGGATTCAGCAGTCTGCAAACACTTTCTGTGCAGAGTCCCAAAACAGGCGTTTTCAGGCCATTACCGGCATATGGAAGAAACAGCAGTAAGCACAGGGAAATATCTGCTTCTAATTCCAAAACGCAGCTATCTAGCAGAACGGTTCTCAATGTGGGCACTCAACTTCCAGAGTTAAACCCGTGTGTGGATTCAGCAGTCTGCAAACACTTTCTCTGCAGAGTCACAAAACAGGCGTTCTCAGCCCATTATCGGCATATGGAAGAAACAGCAGTAAGCACAGGGAAATAGCTGCTTCTAAATCCAAAACGCAGCTTTCTAACAGAACGGTTGTCAATGTGTGCACTCAACTTCCAGAGTTAAACCCGTGTGTAAATTCAGCAGTCTGCAAACACTTTCTCTGCAGAGTCCCAAAACAGGCGATTTCAGCCCATTACCGGCATATGGAAGAAACAGCAGTAAGCACAGGGAAATATCTGCTTCTAAATCCAAAACGCAGCTATCTAACAGAACGGTTGTCAATGTGTGCACTCAACTTCCAGAGTTAAACCCGTGTGTGGATTCAGCAGTCTGCAAACACTTTCTGTGCAGAGTCCCAAAACAGGCGTTTTCAGCCCATTACCAGCATATGGAAGAAACAGCAGCAAGCACAGGGAAATATCTGCTTCTAAATCCAAAACGCATCTATCTAACAGAACGGTTGTCAATGTGTGCACTCAACTTCCAGAGTTAAACCCGTGTGTGGATTCAGCAGTCTGCAAACACTTTCTCTGCAGAGTCGCAAAACAGGCGTTTTCAGCCCATTACCGGCATATGGAAGAAACAGCAGTAAGCACAGGGAAATATCTGCTTCCAAATCGAAAACGCAGCTATCTAACAGAACGGTTGTCAATGTGTGCACTCAACTTCCATGGTTAAACCCGTGTGTGGATTCAGCAGTCTGCAAACACTTTCTCTGCAGAGTCCCAAAACAGGCGTTTTCAGCCCATTACCGGCATATGGAAGAAACAGCAGTAAGCACAGGGAAATATGTACTTCCAAATCCAAAACGCAGCTATCTAACAGAACGGTTGTCAATGTGTGCACTCAACTTCCAGAGTTAAACCCGTGTGTGGATTCAGCAGTCTGCAAACACTTTCTCTGCAGAGTCCCAAAACAGGCGTTTTCAGCCCATTACCGGCATATGGAAGAAACAGCAGTAAGCCCAGGGAAATATCTGCTTCTAAATCCAAAACGCAGCTATCTAACAGAACGGTTGTCAATGTGTGCACTCAACTTCCAGAGTTAAACCCGTGTGTGGATTCAGCAGTCTGCAAACACTTTCTCTGCAGAGTCCCAAAACAGGCGTTTTCAGCCCATTACCGGCATATGGAAGAAACAGCAGTAAGCACAGGGAAATATCTGCTTCTAAATCCAAAACGCAGCTATCTAACAGAACGGTTGTCAATGTGTACACTCAACTTCCAGAGTTAAACCCGTGTGTGGATTCAGCAGTCTGCAAACACTTTCTGTGCAGAGTCCCAAAACAGGCGTTTTCAGCCCATTACCGGCATATGGAAGAAACAGCAGTAAGCACAGGGAAATATCTGCTTCTAAATCCAAAACGCAGCTATCTAACAGAACGGTTGTCAATGTGTGCACTCAATTTAAAGATTTAAACCCGTGTGTGGATTCAGCAGTCTGCAAACACTTTCTCTGCAGAGTCGCAAACAGGCGTTTTCAGCCCCTTACCGGCATATGGAAGAAACAGCAGTAAGCACAGGGAAATATCTGCTTTTAATCCAAAACGCAGCTATCTAACAGAACGGTTGTCAATGTGGGCACTCAACTTCCAGAGTTAAACCCGTGTGTGGATTCAGCAGTCTGCAAACACTTTCTCTGCAGAGTCCCAAAACAGGCGTTTTCAGCCCATTACCGGCATATGGAATAAACAGCCGTAAGCACAGGGAAATATCTGCTTCTAAATCCATAACGCAGCTATCTAACAGAACGGTTGTCAATGTGTGCACTCAACTTCCAGAGTTAAACCTGTGTGTGGATTCAGCAGTCTGCAAACACTTTCTCTGCAGAGTCCCAAAACAGGCGTTTTCAGCCCATTACCGGCATATGGAGGAAACAGCAGTAAGCACAGGGAAATATCTGCTTTTAATTCCAAACCGCAGCTACCTAACAGAACGGTTGTCAATGTGTGCACTCAACTTCCAGAGTTAAACCCGTGTGTGGATTCAACAGTCTGCAAACACTTTCTCTGCAGAGTCCCAAAACAGGCGTTTTCAGCCCTTTACCGGCATATGGAAGAAACAGCAGTAAGCACAGGGAAATATCTGCTTCTAAATCCAAAACGCAGCTATCTAACAGAACGGTTGTCAATGTCTGCACTCAACTTCCAGAGTTAAACCCCTGTGTGGATTCAGCAGTCTGCAAACACTTTCTCTGCAGAGTCCCAAAACAGGCGTTTTCACCCCTTTACCGGCATATGGAAGAAACAGCAGTAAGCACAGGGAAATATCTGCTTCTAAATCCAAAACGCATCTATCTAACAGAACGGTTGTGAATGTGTGCACTAAACTTCCAGAGTGAAACCCGTGTGTGGATCCAGCAGTCTGCCAACACTGTCTCTGCAGAGTCCCAAAACAGGCATTTTCAGCCCATTACCGGCATATGGAAGAAACAGCAGTAAGCACAGGGAAATATCTGCTTCTAAATCCAAAACGCAGCTATCTAACAGAACGGTTGTCAATGTGTGCACTCAACTTCCAGAGTTAAACCCGTGTGTGGATTCAGCAGTCTGCAAACACTTTCTCTGCAGAGTCGCAAAACAGGCGTTTTCAGCCCATTACCGGCATATGGAAGAAACAGCAGTAAGCACAGGGAAATATCTGCTTCCAAATCGAAAACGCAGCTATCTAACAGAACGGTTGTCAATGTGTGCACTCAACTTCCATGGTTAAACCCGTGTGTGGATTCAGCAGTCTGCAAACACTTTCTCTGCAGAGTCCCAAAACAGGCGTTTTCAGCCCATTACCGGCATATGGAAGAAACAGCAGTAAGCACAGGGAAATATGTACTTCCAAATCCAAAACGCAGCTATCTAACAGAACGGTTGTCAATGTGTGCACTCAACTTCCAGAGTTAAACCCGTGTGTGGATTCAGCAGTCTGCAAACACTTTCTCTGCAGAGTCCCAAAACAGGCGTTTTCAGCCCATTACCGGCATATGGAAGAAACAGCAGTAAGCACAGGGAAATATCTGCTTCTAAATCCAAAACGCAGCTATCTAACAGAATGGTTGTCAATGTGTGCACTCAACTTCCAGAGTTAAACCCGTGTGTGGATTCAGCAGTCTGCAAACACTTTCTCTGCAGAGTCCCAAAACAGGCGTTTTCAGCCCATTACCGGCATATGGAAGAAACAGCAGTAAGCACAGGGAAATATCTGCTTCTAAATCCAAAACGCAGCTATCTAACAGAACGGTTGTCAATGTGTGCACTCAACTTCCAGAGTTAAACCCGTGTGTGGATTCAGCAGTCTGCAAACACTTTCTCTGCAGAGTCGCAAACAGGCGTTTTCAGCCCCTTACCGGCATATGGAAGAAACAGCAGTAAGCACAGGGAAATATCTGCTTCTAAATCCAAAACGCAGCTATCTAACAGAACGGTTGTCAATGTGTGCACTCAACTTCCAGAGTTAACCCCGTGTGTGGATTCAGCAGTCTGCAAACACTTTCTCTGCATAGTCCCAAAACAGGCGTTTTCAGACCATTACCAGCATATGGAGGAAACTGCAGTAAGCACAGGGAAATATCTGCTTCTAATTCCAAAACGCAGCTACCTAACAGAATGGTTGTCATTGTGTGCACTCAACTTCCAGAGTTCAACCCGTGTGTGGATTCAGCAGTCTGCAAACACTTTCTCTGCAGAGTCCCAAAACAGGCGTTTTCAGCCCATTACCGGCATATGGAAGAAACAGCAGTAAGCACAGGGAAATATCTGCTTCTAAATCCAAAACGCAGCTATCTAACAGAACGGTTGTCAATGTGTGCACTCAACTTCCAGAGTTAAACCCGTGTGTGGATTCAGCAGTCTGCAAACACTTTCTGTGCAGAGTCCCAAAACAGGCGTTTTCAGGCCATTACCGGCATATGGAAGAAACAGCAGTAAGCACAGGGAAATATCTGCTTCTAATTCCAAAACGCAGCTATCTAGCAGAACGGTTCTCAATGTGGGCACTCAACTTCCAGAGTTAAACCCGTGTGTGGATTCAGCAGTCTGCAAACACTTTCTCTGCAGAGTCACAAAACAGGCGTTCTCAGCCCATTATCGGCATATGGAAGAAACAGCAGTAAGCACAGGGAAATAGCTGCTTCTAAATCCAAAACGCAGCTTTCTAACAGAACGGTTGTCAATGTGTGCACTCAACTTCCAGAGTTAAACCCGTGTGTAAATTCAGCAGTCTGCAAACACTTTCTCTGCAGAGTCCCAAAACAGGCGATTTCAGCCCATTACCGGCATATGGAAGAAACAGCAGTAAGCACAGGGAAATATCTGCTTCTAAATCCAAAACGCAGCTATCTAACAGAACGGTTGTCAATGTGTGCACTCAACTTCCAGAGTTAAACCCGTGTGTGGATTCAGCAGTCTGCAAACACTTTCTGTGCAGAGTCCCAAAACAGGCGTTTTCAGCCCATTACCAGCATATGGAAGAAACAGCAGCAAGCACAGGGAAATATCTGCTTCTAAATCCAAAACGCATCTATCTAACAGAACGGTTGTCAATGTGTGCACTCAACTTCCAGAGTTAAACCCGTGTGTGGATTCAGCAGTCTGCAAACACTTTCTCTGCAGAGTCGCAAAACAGGCGTTTTCAGCCCATTACCGGCATATGGAAGAAACAGCAGTAAGCACAGGGAAATATCTGCTTCCAAATCGAAAACGCAGCTATCTAACAGAACGGTTGTCAATGTGTGCACTCAACTTCCATGGTTAAACCCGTGTGTGGATTCAGCAGTCTGCAAACACTTTCTCTGCAGAGTCCCAAAACAGGCGTTTTCAGCCCATTACCGGCATATGGAAGAAACAGCAGTAAGCACAGGGAAATATGTACTTCCAAATCCAAAACGCAGCTATCTAACAGAACGGTTGTCAATGTGTGCACTCAACTTCCAGAGTTAAACCCGTGTGTGGATTCAGCAGTCTGCAAACACTTTCTCTGCAGAGTCCCAAAACAGGCGTTTTCAGCCCATTACCGGCATATGGAAGAAACAGCAGTAAGCCCAGGGAAATATCTGCTTCTAAATCCAAAACGCAGCTATCTAACAGAACGGTTGTCAATGTGTGCACTCAACTTCCAGAGTTAAACCCGTGTGTGGATTCAGCAGTCTGCAAACACTTTCTCTGCAGAGTCCCAAAACAGGCGTTTTCAGCCCATTACCGGCATATGGAAGAAACAGCAGTAAGCACAGGGAAATATCTGCTTCTAAATCCAAAACGCAGCTATCTAACAGAACGGTTGTCAATGTGTACACTCAACTTCCAGAGTTAAACCCGTGTGTGGATTCAGCAGTCTGCAAACACTTTCTGTGCAGAGTCCCAAAACAGGCGTTTTCAGCCCATTACCGGCATATGGAAGAAACAGCAGTAAGCACAGGGAAATATCTGCTTCTAAATCCAAAACGCAGCTATCTAACAGAACGGTTGTCAATGTGTGCACTCAATTTAAAGATTTAAACCCGTGTGTGGATTCAGCAGTCTGCAAACACTTTCTCTGCAGAGTCGCAAACAGGCGTTTTCAGCCCCTTACCGGCATATGGAAGAAACAGCAGTAAGCACAGGGAAATATCTGCTTTTAATCCAAAACGCAGCTATCTAACAGAACGGTTGTCAATGTGGGCACTCAACTTCCAGAGTTAAACCCGTGTGTGGATTCAGCAGTCTGCAAACACTTTCTCTGCAGAGTCCCAAAACAGGCGTTTTCAGCCCATTACCGGCATATGGAATAAACAGCCGTAAGCACAGGGAAATATCTGCTTCTAAATCCATAACGCAGCTATCTAACAGAACGGTTGTCAATGTGTGCACTCAACTTCCAGAGTTAAACCTGTGTGTGGATTCAGCAGTCTGCAAACACTTTCTCTGCAGAGTCCCAAAACAGGCGTTTTCAGCCCATTACCGGCATATGGAGGAAACAGCAGTAAGCACAGGGAAATATCTGCTTTTAATTCCAAACCGCAGCTACCTAACAGAACGGTTGTCAATGTGTGCACTCAACTTCCAGAGTTAAACCCGTGTGTGGATTCAACAGTCTGCAAACACTTTCTCTGCAGAGTCCCAAAACAGGCGTTTTCAGCCCTTTACCGGCATATGGAAGAAACAGCAGTAAGCACAGGGAAATATCTGCTTCTAAATCCAAAACGCAGCTATCTAACAGAACGGTTGTCAATGTCTGCACTCAACTTCCAGAGTTAAACCCCTGTGTGGATTCAGCAGTCTGCAAACACTTTCTCTGCAGAGTCCCAAAACAGGCGTTTTCACCCCTTTACCGGCATATGGAAGAAACAGCAGTAAGCACAGGGAAATATCTGCTTCTAAATCCAAAACGCATCTATCTAACAGAACGGTTGTCAATGTGTGCACTAAACTTCCAGAGTGAAACCCGTGTGTGGATCCAGCAGTCTGCCAACACTGTCTCTGCAGAGTCCCAAAACAGGCATTTTCAGCCCATTACCGGCATATGGAAGAAACAGCAGTAAGCACAGGGAAATATCTGCTTCTAAATCCAAAACGCAGCTATCTAACAGAACGGTTGTCAATGTGTGCACTCAACTTCCAGAGTTAAACCCGTGTGTGGATTCAGCAGTCTGCAAACACTTTCTCTGCAGAGTCCCAAAACAGGCGTTCTCAGCCCATTATCGGCATATGGAAGAAACAGCAGTAAGCACAGGGAAATATCTGCTTCTAAATCCAAAACGCATCTATCTAACAGAACGGTTGTCAATGTGTGCACTCAACTTCCAGAGTTACACCCGTGTGTGGATTCAGCAGTCTGCAAACACTTTCTCTGCAGAATCCCACAACAGGCGTTTTCGGCACATTACCGGCATATGGAAGAAACAGCAGTAAGCACAGGGAAATATCTGCTTCTAAATCGAAATCGCAGCTATCTAGCAGAACGGTTGTCAATGTGTGCACTCAATTTCCAGAGTTAAACCCGAGTGTGGATTCAGCAGTCTGCAAACACTTTCTCTGCAGAGTCCCAAAACAGGAGTTTTCAGCCCATTACCGGCATATGGAAGAAACAGCAGTAAGCACAGGGAAATATGTACTTCCAAATCCAAAACGCAGCTATCTAACAGAACGGTTGTCAATGTGTGCACTCAACTTCCAGAGTTAAACCCGTGTGTGGATTCAGCAGTCTGCAAACACTTTCTCTGCAGAGTCCCAAAACAGGTGTTTTCAGCCCATTACCGGCATATGGAAGAAACAGCAGTAAGCACAGGGAAATATCTGCTTCTAAATCCAAAACGCAGCTACCTAACAGAACGGTTGTCAATGTGTGCACTCAACTTCCAGAGTTAAACCCGTGTGTGGATTCAGCAGTCTGCAAACACTTTCTCTGCATAGTCCCAAACAGGCGTTTTCAGCCCCTTACCGGCATATGGAAGAAACAGCAGTAAGCACAGGGAAATATCTGCTTCTAAATCCAAAACGCAGCTATCTAACAGAACGGTTGTCAATGTGTGCACTCAACTTCCAGAGTTAACCCCGTGTGTGGATTCAGCAGTCTGCAAACACTTTCTCTGCATAGTCCCAAAACAGGCGTTTTCAGACCATTACCAGCATATGGAGGAACCTGCAGTAAGCACAGGGAAATATCTGCTTCTAATTCCAAAACGCAGCTACCTAACAGAACGGTTGTCAATGTGTGCACTCAACTTCCAGAGTTAAACCCCTGTGTGGATTCAGCAGTCTGCAAACACTTTCTCTGCAGAGTCCCAAAACAGGCGTTTTCACCCCTTTACCGGCATATGGAAGAAACAGCAGTAAGCACAGGGAAATATCTGCTTCTAAATCCAAAACGCATCTATCTAACAGAACGGTTGTCAATGTGTGCACTAAACTTCCAGAGTGAAACCCGTGTGTGGATTCAGCAGTCTGCCAACACTGTCTCTGCAGAGTCCCAAAACAGGCGTTTTCAGCCCATTACCGGCATATGGAAGAAACAGCAGTAAGCACAGGGAAATATCTGCTTCTAAATCCAAAACGCAGCTATCTAACAGAACGGTTGTCAATGTGTGCACTCAACTTCCAGAGTTAAACCCGTGTGTGGATTCAGCAGTCTGCAAACACTTTCTCTGCAGAGTCCCAAAACAGGCGTTCTCAGCCCATTATCGGCATATGGAAGAAACAGCAGTAAGCACAGGGAAATATCTGCTTCTAAATCCAAAACGCATCTATCTAACAGAACGGTTGTCAATGTGTGCACTCAACTTCCAGAGTTACACCCGTGTGTGGATTCAGCAGTCTGCAAACACTTTCTCTGCAGAATCCCACAACAGGCGTTTTCGGCCCATTACCGGCATATGGAAGAAACAGCAGTAAGCACAGGGAAATATCTGCTTCTAAATCGAAATCGCAGCTATCTAGCAGAACGGTTGTCAATGTGTGCACTCAATTTCCAGAGTTAAACCCGAGTGTGGATTCAGCAGTCTGCAAACACTTTCTCTGCAGAGTCCCAAAACAGGAGTTTTCAGCCCATTACCGGCATATGGAAGAAACAGCAGTAAGCACAGGGAAATATGTACTTCCAAATCCAAAACGCAGCTATCTAACAGAACGGTTGTCAATGTGTGCACTCAACTTCCAGAGTTAAACCCGTGTGTGGATTCAGCAGTCTGCAAACACTTTCTCTGCAGAGTCCCAAAACAGGTGTTTTCAGCCCATTACCGGCATATGGAAGAAACAGCAGTAAGCACAGGGAAATATCTGCTTCTAAATCCAAAACGCAGCTACCTAACAGAACGGTTGTCAATGTGTGCACTCAACTTCCAGAGTTAAACCCGTGTGTGGATTCAGCAGTCTGCAAACACTTTCTCTACAGAGTCGCAAACAGGCGTTTTCAGCCCCTTACCGGCATATGGAAGAAACAGCAGTAAGCACAGGGAAATATCTGCTTCTAAATCCAAAACGCAGCTATCTAACAGAACGGTTGTCAATGTGTGCACTCAACTTCCAGAGTTAACCCCGTGTGTGGATTCAGCAGTCTGCAAACACTTTCTCTGCATAGTCCCAAAACAGGCGTTTTCAGACCATTACCAGCATATGGAGGAACCTGCAGTAAGCACAGGGAAATATCTGCTTCTAATTCCAAAACGCAGCTACCTAACAGAACGGTTGTCAATGTGTGCACTCAACTTCCAGAGTTAAACCCGTGTGTGGATTCAGCAGTCTGCAAACACTTTCTCTGCAGAGTCCCAAAACAGGCGTTTTCAGCCCATTACCGGCATATGGAAGAAACAGCAGTAAGCACAGGGAAATATCTGCTTCTAAATCCAAAACGCAGCTATCTAACAGAACGGTTGTCAATGTGTGCACTCAACTTCCAGAGTTAAACCCGTGTGTGGATTCAGCAGTCTGCAAACACTTTCTCTGCAGAGTCCCAAAACAGGCGTTTTCAGGCCATTACCGGCATATGGAAGAAACAGCAGTAAGCACAGGGAAATATCTGCTTCTAAATCCAAAACGCAGCTATCTAGCAGAACGGTTCTCAATCTGGGCACTCAACTTCCAGAGTTAAACCCGTGTGTGGATTCAGCAGTCTGCAAACACTTTCTCTGCAGAGTCCCAAAACAGGCGTTCTCAGCCCATTATCGGCATATGGAAGATACAGCAGTAAGCATAGGGAAATATCTGCTTCAAAATCCAAAACGCAGCTATCTAACAGAACGGTTGTCAATGTGTGCACTCAACTTCCAGAGTTAAACCCGTGTGTAAATTCAGCAGTCTGCAAACACTTTCTCTGCAGAGTCCCAAAACAGGCGATTTCAGCCCATTACCGGCATATGGAAGAAACAGCAGTAAGCACAGGGAAATATCTGCTTCTAAATCCAAAACGCATCTAACT
Organism: Aotus nancymaae; assembly: GCF_030222135.1. Lineage (NCBI taxonomy): Eukaryota > Metazoa > Chordata > Mammalia > Primates > Aotidae > Aotus > Aotus nancymaae. Next base: position 247,398 of record NW_026988696.1, read on the forward strand.
AACAGAACGGTTGTCAATGTGTGCACTCAACTTCCAGAGTTAAACCCGTGTGTGGATTCAGCAGTCTGCAAACACTTTCTCTGCAGAGTCCCAAAACAGGCGTTTTCAGCCCATTACCGGCATATGGAAGAAACAGCAGTAAGCACAGGGAAATATCTGCTTCCAAATCGAAAACGCAGCTATCTAACAGAACGGTTGTCAATGTGTGCACTCAACTTCCATGGTTAAACCCGTGTGTGGATTCAGCAGTCTGCAAACACTTTCTCTGCAGAGTCCCAAAACAGGCGTTTTCAGCCCATTACCGGCATATGGAAGAAACAGCAGTAAGCACAGGGAAATATGTACTTCCAAATCCAAAACGCAGCTATCTAACAGAACGGTTGTCAATGTGTGCACTCAACTTCCAGAGTTAAACCCGTGTGTGGATTCAGCAGTCTGCAAACACTTTCTCTGCAGAGTCCCAAAACAGGCGTTTTCAGCCCATTACCGTCATATGGAAGAAACAGCAGTAAGCACAGGGAAATATCTGCTTCTAAATCCAAAACGCAGCTATCTAACAGAACGGTTGTCAATGTGTGCACTCAACTTCCAGAGTTAAACCCGTGTGTGGATTCAGCAGTCTGCAAACACTTTCTCTGCAGAGTCCCAAAACAGGCGTTTTCAGCCCATTACCGGCATATGGAAGAAACAGCAGTAAGCACAGGGAAATATCTGCTTCTAAAACCAAAACGCAGCTATCTAACAGAACGGTTGTCAATGTGTGCACTCAACTTCCAGAGTTAAACCCGTGTGTGGATTCAGCAGTCTGCAAACACTTTCTCTGCAGAGTCCCAAAACAGGCGTTTTCAGCCCATTACCGGCATATGGAAGAAACAGCAGTAAGCACAGGGAAATATCTGCTTCCAAATCGAAAACGCAGCTATCTAACAGAACGGTTGTCAATGTGTGCACTCAACTTCCATGGTTAAACCCGTGTGTGGATTCAGCAGTCTGCAAACACTTTCTCTGCAGAGTCGCAAACAGGCGTTTTCAGCCCTTACCGGCATATGGAAGAAACAGCTGTAAGCACAGGGAAATATCTGCTTTTAATCCAAAACGCAGCTATCTAACAGAACGGTTGTCAATGTGGGCACTCAACTTCCAGAGTTTAAACCCGTGTGTGGATTCCGCAGTCTGCAAACACTTTCTCTGCAGAGTCCCAAAACAGGCGTTTTCAGCCCATTACCGGCATATGGAATAAACAGCCGTAAGCACAGGGAAATATCTGCTTCTAAATCCAAAACGCAGCTATCTAACAGAACGGTTGTCAATGTGTGCACTCAACTTCCAGAGTTAAACCTGTGTGTGGATTCAGCAGTCTGCAAACACTTTCTCTGCAGAGTCCCAAAACAGGCGTTTTCAGCCCATTACCGGCATATGGAAGAAACAGCAGTAAGCACAGGGAAAATATCTGCTTCTAAATCCAAAACGCATCTATCTAACAGAACGGTTGTCAATGTGTGCACTCAACTTCCAGAGTTAAACCCGTGTGTGGATTCAGCAGTCTGCAAACTCTTTCTCTGCAGAGTCCCAAAACAGGCGTTTTCGGCCCATTACCGGCATATGGAAGAAACAGCAGTAAGCACAGGGAAATATCTGCTTCTAAATCGAAATCGCAGCTATCTAGCAGAACGGTTGTCAATGTGTGCACTCAATTTCCAGAGTTAACCCGAGTGTGGATTCAGCAGTCTGCAAACACTTTCTCTGCAGAGTCCCAAAACAGGAGTTTTCAGCCCATTACCGGCATATGGAAGAAAACAGCAGTAAGC